>NW_019213459.1:156058-169458 GCF_002532875.2 Varroa jacobsoni
AAATGCCTTTGTGTTTAAATATAAAAAGGATAGAAGCAATTTGGAAAATTCGCCTCTAAGGGCATCAAACTTAGTCTACTGTGGTCAATGCGATTTCCACTAAAGTCTGACGCTGCTCTATGTTTTTTTTGTATAATTATTTCGCCTTGTTTCTCCTTTCGCAATAAACCTTATTATTTAGATATGTCTTTGTGGAGGAAAAGGTAGTTAAGTGAGAGGTTATGGCGGAGCCCGGCAAACTTTGGGTAATGTCTCATAGGGATACGCGTAAATCGATGCTTAAAAGTTTTGGTCTGGACGGCAAACGCACATTCTTTTGAGTGCATTATCGTGCTGACCAGAGCTACAGGTCTCGCCGCCGGTAAAAATTATAGCCAGAAATCCAAAAAAATTCAAAAGAAGGAAATTATTGTTGAAATTATAAGTGCTCTTATGGTTACCATGCTGTTTCATAAGTCTTTTGTAGAAAATACTAGATAAGGCCGACAAGGCCCACACCGGTTAGGCCACGGACGAATGCAAGTCCTTGGTGCTATACTTGAAAAAGAAGATTCGGAAGACTTGTTCACGTAAAAGAATAACAGAGCGCGCCAGAGAAAAAACGATCAAAATGTATGGGTTTTATTTTTTCTGGACGGGTGCATTATCTTCTTTAATGCTGCGGTTAATAAGTGCTCGAGATAAATTTAACGATATTAAAGGTAATTGAGCTACAGTAACTCCTAACCACATGAATAACGGTCTGCCGCTTTAATTAATTATCTCTGCATATAACAACAGTTGATACGGATATTTTTTGTATATGTGGATTTGCTGAGCGTAAACAGTTATGATAATTTATAAATCGTCAATCATAATAGAGACTATACGCGGCTAGTAAATACGCAGGGACGCTGTGTGGTTAAAATGCAGCTCTCTACTCGCAAATTGTATTCTGTATACGCTGCAAGCAAACGATCAATCTACAAATACGTAACATAAAAAATACATTTTCAGAAGGAACATTTAAGATCCATCCAAACAATCCGCTCTCGCTGTATTGAATTCCCTGGTTTTTAGAGTAGAGCACCTCACGTTCAAACGAACACAACTCTCTAAGGAAAACAGCTCCCAAAGCGTTAAATGTTGTTATTATTATTGCCTCGAAACAAATCTAACTTTTACTCAGCCATCCAGTATCCTGATATGTACACTGTCGTTATGCAAACGTTGCTCAAGCCAACGTGTGAAATTGTTCGCTCACACTTTTAGATGTCAACAATGTGTGTCTAACAACGGGTTGGTACGGACCAAGAGAGCCATCATGAAATAACTATACTTTAATTTGAATTGCCAAGACGAGAGATTAGAGGTATATGATTAGCGGAGTCTCAGTGAAGCTTGACGACCATACGAAGTACTTGATCGTCGAAATTAACGCTATTCTTCCCAGCGGGACTTTTCGGTGTGATTTGGTAAATATCTTGTCATCTTCAGGAATATTGGGCTACCGGCGTCAAAACATCGCTGTGAGATATGCAGTCACTATCTAGACCACTACGGTTCTGTTTGATCTAACGAGAAAGAGATTTCAATGGCAATTGATAATTGCCCAGTAAGCTCCGTAAGGTACGCTCTGTACTGTAAGAAGTATGCGTGTATTTGCCTTTCGACTATGTAGAAGATCCTTCCTAGTACACTTTTTCCATATTTAGTAAGCGAAGTTGTCTGGATATTCACCTAATAAATTAATTTAAATATTTTTTTTTTTCGAAATGGGAAAATGTCACCAGTTAAAAGACCAATCTGGCGCCTGGTTTTCAAACATTATTTATGTTGCCAAAATTGAATATATATAGTTCAAATATCGTTACGTGTGGGTATTAAATTAAAGGTCGACAATCTTTTCGACATAATGGTCATCAAAGTCCTTTTCGAAGTTTCTTTTGTTAGCGAGAGACGTTTGAACGTAAAAAACTATTTAACATCTGATTAGTTTTTCTCCTCTTTAACTGAAGTCACAAATTTAGATTTATTTTCTACAATACCTCCCGTGCTATATCATGTCAGTTTTAATTTATGTTTTCTTACCCGAATGTTTTATTCTCATTGGTAATGGGAAATATTTTGGCACCTGAATTTTAATATGTCCCGCATTCGTCTCTAGGATCGTGCTGGTAGCAGTCGAACCATGTTTTTATATACTCAGCCTGTTGGTTCTTTGGTCAATTTGAGCTTCTATGATTTGACACAGTTCCATATGTAGCGCTGCACTGCTGTAAAATGATTTGGAGATCTTTAGCTTTATGCTGGTGCAAAGGCTTCCGGGTTCGGTCGCGCATGTGTCCGGGGGTCCCATAGGACCATGAAGCTAACCCGGTCCACTTCGGCGATTGCTCTAAGTTAAACGAGGTGTGTAACCGCCTCTAGCCGATGTTATCGGAGTCCCTTGGTAACGCCGAAATGTCGCTAGATGGCCAATGTATCTTGCAGTGTATTGTACACTACACTATGAAGCTTCCACTACGCGAGCTACCGTATGTTTGGTGTTTGAGGTGCGCTTCTATAGATGCCGGTTTTCTTCCACTTCGGCTCGCCTTCATGTCGTGGCCATTCGCTGGCGTTGTGGGTGCAGACAGAGAGGGGTCGACCGTTGGATCTGCCAGCGGACAAGCAGCCTTAAAGGCGGGTATCTCGTTGCAGCGGTCGTGGCTAGTAATGGTGGACGGAGTAGCCGACGGCAGGCGGAGGACTGGGACGGGTAGACATGGACGCAAGCGGGTGTGTGTACACAGGGCATGGAACTCCGCTCTAAGCATCATTAGTGCGTTAAGGCCGTCCACCAGCGTCTGATCAGCGAGAACAGCGGAACAGTAGCAGCGCGCTTCCTTTCCTAATCACGTAGACAGTACAGTAGAACTGAGCGTAAAATACACAAGCAGGTGCCATTGGCTCCGTCGTACGGGGACGGGGAAGACTGCCACAGCCAGCTGAGTAGTTAGCTTGCTGTGTGTAGGTAAATGGCTGGCATGGTAGATCGGTAGGTAAAGCAAGTTCTTACAGCTTAATAAGAGAAAAAGATTGATAAAAATAGAGAGATCTGGACTTCAGGCTACCGCAAAACTTCGATGATAGGCTATGAACCAGGTAGTTAAAGGTAATTATTGATTTAAATTTTGCTACCGGCTGCTAGCGTAAGTGAAGAGCTAACTGATGTTAAGGTTAAAAATGATGATCATGCTATTGGCACCCCAATCACGTTGACCGTTGCCTGCAGTTAGCTTGGCTAGTTCTTCAACGAAGACTGAGCCTTTTTTACTATCTGAGTGGAATGACATTTAGAAGACAAAAAGGTGGGAAGATTCTTCGAACGGTCTGTTTCCTGAAAGCCGGTACGCCCACCTTTCAATCTTGACACTCTTTGCAAACATTGTCTCGCTTTCCTAGCCACTTTATATTCAGCCACCGAGCTATTTCTCAATGCTTAACCAACAGAAGAAAAACGATGTCCTGCTACAACATGTTGATCTTCAAGAATCTGGCAAACCGTTTCTCATTCTATGACTACCAATTTTATGTACAAATTGGGGGAATACAAATGATAACAAATATCCCCCAAATGCTGCCTACCTACATACAGCAAATGTATATATTAAGGGATCTATAGTTAGGCAATTTCCAATTTTTATAAACGTAGCGGAACTTTTGCTATTACAACAAAAAGGGAAGGATCTCTATGAAGAACCTTTCCTTTGTCACTCTGATATTAATTTGTAGTCGAGAAAACACGTGACCGTTTAGCCCTGAGTAGAGGATAACGCCTAATTTATACAAAGGAAAGCTGAGACTTAGTTCTAGGACTCTGTTTTAAGAGCTTCGTTCATTGTGTAATGTTTAGCATAGTAAAGCATACATAACACGTATTCCTGGGGGGTCACAGTGATTCTTCACTGCACAAATATACATACTACCAGCGTTATGCACGACAGAAATAGATATAACAATAATTGTAAAATCAGCGCAAATTATGAATTCTTAGAGAGTAACAATCAGCTTGCCTTGTGCTACAGGATTAATAAGCACTAGATACGAGACAACTCTCTAAAAGTCTCAAAATGGTGTAGCAGAACAATTGTAAACCCAAATATTGAATTTGTGTTATTGGGCACGTTCATAACTCAACTATTATTCCAATTCTAGAAAACTGGGAATGCACGTGGTTGCTTTCCTCCATGTGTACCTACTCTGTCAACGTTTTTTTTTTGTGATTTGAAAGTTGCCCGCGGCGAAAACATGGGCGTGTGCCATGATGATTCATCAGCCTCCGCTCTTTCATATTACCGTACTATGCCAATACCATCCCCATGCTAAGGTCCTTGAAGTACTTGTTTCCGCTTAAACCCAACATTCTTCGGCTCCTGGTTAATTGGCTGAATTTTCTCGTCTACCAGCTAGCTTTGACCATGCGTAACAGACAGCTAAATTTTAGACGAACAGGGTCCCTTTCTCATCATATTTGTTCGTTCAGCAGGGTGGAGTGTTCCCTGATATGCGGTTAACTTCAGAACAGCTAACGTTAATATGTGCTGTTATGTGGGGGGGGGGGGGGGAAAATAATTCCATCGTATTGGTAAATGAGCGCTCAGTTAAGACCAGTCTACACAGAAGACTGTCAACTATGTATGCGATCCCCCCTTCGACAGAGTACATACTTGAAAGATCTGTCCTTTGCTTCTAACCCGCCTAGTGCCGAACCCAACCTTCAACGAGTGCCTCACGTTGGTTATTCTCTGACTTCCTGAAACTCAGTCGTCCTTCGCGTAAACCTCCTTCTCCCGCCGTAAAAAATCCCACGCCAATGCCCCACTTCGCTACAGTTCTACGCAAGGTCAGTAGTGCACGATGACTGCAGGGGACTGTACTGCAGCGGCGTGACCCAATCTCACTCACCCTCTCATGCTGACCATAATACCTAAATGCCAGGCCACGTCCTCACTATGAACCTCTTTTTCTCTGGAGTCCACAATCCGACCCCTGGCGCTCTTACCCTCTCCCATTCTTGGTCTTAGCCACTCTTTCTCTCTCAGTACCCTCTACGCCGCCATGAATAATCTGACTCTTTTTTATTCATGATACACACCACCACCATCATCATTATTATTATTACTACTGTTATTATTATCAATATTACTTTTATGATATCTGGATGGGACGGACAGTGTTTTCACAGGTCTTCCGCTAGGACGTGTAGAAGAAGAAATAAGCTAGAAAGGAATACGGAAAAATGGCGTTGGCGGGGCCTACACTCCCGAAGACAACATTTGAAGGCGTCGCAGAGCAGCGTAGAATAGGCAGTTAATGCCTTGTGCCCTCGATGGCCTACCCTGTTCTCGTACCCGCCGACATTCGCGAAAGGGAGAAAACCTTAGACAGCAGAAGGGGAAGCGTTTGACCGCCTCCTGGTAGGCAGCCAGGAAAGCTCTACTACGCGTAGAGCTGGCTTGCTGGCGTATTCAGAATCTTTTTCGCTTTATGGCATCTGTGGGCAAACGAAAAACCAAGAAACTACCATGGGGGTGTTTCTACTACGAACAATAGAGGATAAAAGGGGAGTTTCTAGTTCAACAAATGGTTAAAGGTAAACCAATGAACATTCATACTGACGCGTATAATATAACGTTGTGGCTTAATGCGCCTGTTACACGTTGGCAGCGTTCGCACTGCCCCAGGTGGGATCTAATACCATGGTGGCGTCACAAGTTGTGCCTTAAGCCAGATTTTTGGATAAGCATTACTTAGAGAATTCAATACTACTTTCGAGGAGCGTTCGTACGCGAGGAAATCTAGTCTACAATTTTAAAGAACTAAATATATCGACACGAAAGAGGCACTACCTTTCGCCCAGCCAGCGTGCAATATTGAGTGAATGTTTACGGTCTGTTCAGTAGAGACGATAATGCGCAGCCTCGCCTTCTAATTCACCTTTGCTTTACCAGTTGCTGCTGCTTTCTGTGTTGGTCCGTATGTTTATCAACAAAATACTCAACCAATGCGAGTAATTATTTTTAATTACCTACGTATCTGAGCTCTACTCCTCTAAGATAACATGAGCAGTTAAAGGCATATCACATCATATCTCAACTTCAAGGTATAGCATACCTTTGTTTTCTGCGACAAAGATGACTTTTAAACACCTACCACGCTTCCTCTTCTTTTCTAATTGCGCCTAAGTTTGTCATGTCTGGGCCATAGTCTTCTATATAATGCATATAAGTATGTACGCGCTTTGCGTTCGAGGTAAAGGAAGGATGAAGGCCAAGAAATAACAACTATAATCGTAGAAATTGGATACTACTATTATGCCGGTCAGAGATTTGCCCTTGCTCCAGCAGCAGTAGCCAAAGGCAAATGCTAGAAAAGCAGGAACACTAGGGTAACGCCGATGGTAAGGGGCGTAAGAATACGTTTAGCCCAAGTGAGTCTTGCGTGAGAGTTGCATTCGTTTGAATTTCTGGCCAGATTCTGCGCTACACCTTGGCCGTTTCAAACGGCCCTACTGATCCATTTCACCAATAGCTAGTTAAAGCACTGATGGGAAGAGTGAGTCACTGAATTGCATTTTAAACAATTTACTCTCGAATGGAAATGATGGAAGATAGAAATCGACGCATCCGTATGTATATTTGAGTGAGTGAATGGCGTACTCGTGCGAACGTGTGCACAAGTCGAGTGGCTGGAGAGACTCATTATACGAGGTTCGCTAAATTTAAACGCTAAGGCGCCAATGGCTCCCGCTGGCAGTTAGAAACGTCGTGAGGTTGGATTCAGTTCTTTTTACGCCTCACACATCTCAATGGACGGCGTCAGTCAGTATCAGGGTAACGTTTCCGTTGCGTCAAAGCCAAAATACTTTAAAGAAAAAACAAAAACAAATAACGAAGCAGGGAGTTGTCATAGAATCACGCTTCACGCTTTCTACCAGTCGATCTGCCTTCTCGTCCACTGCTGGAATCCAACCCAGCTTATCTCTCGGTACTCCCAATGAGATCACAGGGCACTGATGACGTAGGCACATCCTGAAAGATTCAATATCCCGCATATATTTATACTGTGGCAGATTGCGGAAACGACCCTCGTCTCAACTGGAGCAGACAAGTAAAAAAAACATCGCAGGATATGATGAGGCTACATTGGCCAAAATTAATTTAGTCGTTATTATAAAAGAAAAACGTTCCAGTGCTATCTGACATAGTGTAGTTTGAAAGCTCTACGAGTGAAACGAAAATTATGGTTTTCAGTAGTGGTATGAAGGGATTAAAGATACCTATACACACGTGCTTTATAGCTACATAAGACAGAAATAGGCCTATGTGAGTCACTAACGATTTGGGCGAAGAAGTCGGTCATTCAGCTAAGATAGGTCCAAGAGGGGTGGAGGAGAGATTATTTCATAATGATGATTTTGTGTCAAGCTAACTAGGTCAATGATTATGATTCGTCCACCATAAATCTTCATTAACCTTTTCAATAGACTATATATTGGTACTTTCAGGACTTGTAACTTGTTTGGGCGCAGAAGGGCCGTATCAATGTGAGCACTTCCTCCGAAGCAAACTTACTCTCACCAAAACTTATGTACGATCCTGCCGATAGTCCGTTATGGCATAGCGATCATCATAATTTCCTTCAAAAATACGTCTAGAGAACATAAAAGGTACTGAGATATAATGTCTTAATTAAGTACGACGTATTGGCATTTGACTGCATTCTGTTTCATCTGTGCCTGAAGTACATCGTCCTATTATACGGTTTGCATTAGTTTGTCCCATGTAGTTCGTAAAATATCATGTAACATAAATCAATGCATTGATTTCCATAAGTCTTGAGTCATTTTTGTAAGATGCAGCCCTGAGCACATTTGAGCTGAACATGCTTTGAGTTGACTATTTAGAACATTCTGTTCCAGATTTCACACAGAGATAAAAATAGAGCAAAACTTTAAACCAGGTTTTAGTGCGATCTGTTCTCGGCTGTTTTGCTTTATTTATTGATATTTAAAATTAGTACTTCTAGGAATCTTTGACTGAAATGCTTTGCGGGTACTACGTTTCCAAGGAGTATTTCGACTGTATGTGATATTGTATTAGCCAAAAGGGTAGTAGTTTAAGAGTAGTTATGGAGTACTAGACTTAATTATATCGCTGAGCGTTCACAGTCGCTAACAGCAGTTCACCTTTATAAAAAGAGACACTGAGAAAGACGTTGTTATGTCTCCGGGACTGAATATTTTGGGGAAGAGGGTGCGCTCTGTAGAAAACGTCTATCGACTAGAGCTACGTTGTCCTGCATTTCCTATGGTAAATTAAATTACTATGGCGTATTCTTGACTATCTCAAAATGTTTGCTTAGCTGGCGGCTTACTGAGGTGATAGCAGAGTGAATGACGAACGTGTCTTCCGAGTGAGGGATATGCATTTTAGTTCTGATATCTACCTCAGAACCAAGAACCTATTTTAAACGTGGCGCTGTTAATAATATACTGTCACTGTTGTTGTTTTAATAATATACTGATACTGATGATACGAAGGCGTGACTATTCCTTAGGGAGTAAAAAAACCGCTAGCGATTGTAGCTTCATAGGAATTTACTCTATAACCCTACAGTTCTTCGTTAAATAATTGCCGTTGGAAGAGCCAGGCACTTACCTATGCTTCTACAGAATGTTATATACCAGTGCATATCCTAAATAAAAGTTTCGAGTTTTATATCCATTGTTTCACACATTTTCGACAGTTTGGCTACTGTCTGGTGCTACAGGGGTTCTTAAATAGCCAGGTAAATCTCGCAGTTTCTAACTAATGCTCTATATGGCACAATGTTCAATTTAACATTATCAACATTTGTATACCTGAAGTAGAAGCTCATGTCCAGAACCTATTGAGATGAAGGAGAAAGACAACCAACCGGAGCTACCAGATTTAGGCAAATTTGTGTTTATACGTTCGGATAGTCCTGTGGAGAGAGCAGGTCAGCGACGCTTAGCATCCCATTCCGATTTTACAATGGAGTCAAGTACTATCAAGTTCTTCCTTTACGAGGTAACGATCTTTTTCTAAAGGGCTGCATAACCTTTGAAACAAATATGTATTAATACAGTCTATTCCTAGTAGTTTAATTCTAAAATGCATTTGTTATCATGAAAACGTAAACCGACTCCAGATCTGGGAAAATAATTTCTTTAGTAGTGAAAAGCCAAAAAAATTATAAATAAATCAGATAAAATTTCACTTTTTAGCTCGTCAACACAAACGAAATTGCTCTGTCTTTTGACATATACTTTTTCATGATCGAGTATACCAACTTTGTTACGGCGAGTCGGCGACGCCTTCCGAAGCACATAGATTTTGCCCACAAATAAACTTTTACCCATTTTTTTTCTATCTGAAGTACTTTCGCTCAGAGTGTCAGTTTACAACTGATAAAAAAAAGCCCTAAAGAAAAGAACGTAGTATTTCCCAAATGCTCGTAGATGTCAGAATGGACTGCATTCCGTTCAGTCTGCCGTGATGCCCATATAATCCGTAACGTAATTTTTCCATAAAAGCGTTCCAATCGGGTCGTCGACTGGGCTGGACCCGTCTTAAAAAAACTAAACTTAATTAATAATGCAGACTGCAAATAAGATGATGAAGTTCGAGTTAATGCTAAAAGATTGATTCGCACCTTCCAGCCCAGAGAGCAGGGATTTCCACTTACTTTGCGACTTGGACGCTGTTTCTAGTATCAATTAAATTACTTTTCCGCCCTATAATTTTGTCATATTCGTTAAAACCAGTAGACGTATAAGCGGTCAAGCCTATAATATTTAGGTAGCGTCCAAGGTGGATCTGCTCTCCGTAACGGTTGCGACGTGGTTTTGTTCACAGCAGATAACTTAAAACTCGAATGCCGCATCAAATCACGATACTGCCATATTTTGTCTCAATAACTGGGTCAAGGGCAGCTGAACAAAATGACTGTTTACTCGGTCTATATAAATAGAATTTTACGATTAATTTTGATCTTTTAAACATACAGAAGTGTGTTTCACGTAGTGTTAGTCGATTTCGAAAAGGCCAACGATGCAAGGCTTATTTTGCTGGTGGGAGTTACAAAACCGACAATATGAGAAGGTCCGATCGCGCTAAGAATGACTGCAGGATTATCAAGGAAATTAATACGCTAACGGGCACATCTATGCATCAACATAAATTGTTAAACAGAAAGAAATATTAATAAATATGTTTAAAAGTTTTTTTTTCTCTCAAAGTCAACGTTTATCTTTCGTATTTTTTTATGATTTATAATGTAGATATTGATTTGTCTGTTAGATTCGCTACTTACAGATATGATGATGATACATACCCTTCTATGCAAATACTATTATGGTTAAAATAGGCATTGACTATAGGCGAACGCAACCTTATTACTCCAGACTTCGAATTCTCGTGATCTAAAAATTCCAGTCAGAGAAGGGTACCGAGATTCCGTAGGACCTTATTGCCTTGCATCGTACAAGTTGTGTGGCATATGTCAGAAACAAAGGGACTCGAGTGAGCTGTTTAGAGGATTGCAGTCAGCTGCTCCGCTCGGTACAATAAGAGGACATGATACATTGATTATTAACATCATCTATTGAATTTTTTGTGGAGGATATATTTTAGCCAACAATAATTCAGTTATCTTTCTCTAAAAAAACGACGAATAGAATCGAACCGACAGCGATAATAAAAGGGATGTTACTTGCTTTTAGTCGAAGAGTACTAGAAGAACAATGTCCACCTTTTCCCTGCCAATTTCGTTTTAACTTAATCTTAAGAACTAAAACAATATTAAAAGTAAAAAAAAAAAATAGAGTAAACATAAATTTAACGAATTAAAAAATTTCTAATTCTAACCGTTTGTTTATCTATGTTGTGGTTTCTAACATTAATCGCAACCGAAAAAGCCTAACTATACTCCACTTGGAGTTACTTCTACAACTTCTAATTGCACAAAGTTTTACAAATCACATATGAAGCATCCCGACACCGTTTTCCAAAGTTACTATATCTGCACCTCTATGGTTTCGGGCTTGTTCAAAGTGAATACGATTTTAGGCTTGCTGGGTGAGGCTGGTTTGATTAAATAACTGGAATATGGCAGTTTCACCTGTCTGAGATGAACTAAAAATGAGGAAAAGCCCAAAGGATGTAGCGGTCCATGCCCAAGGGTGTGGGAGCTTAGATGTAAGTCTATAGAAGCGGTTGCCTAGCTGCTACGGAAGCCCCTAGAAGAGAGCTGCTCAAAGAACAAGTGATTCTTAGAACAGGGTTCCATGAACGTTTCGGCCCTACTCTGGGTCTTTGGCAAACTTTAGACGCCAAACATGTCGTCGGCTCCGGGCACATGACACGCAGTCAGCTGAGCTACCACAATCGAGCATTTGGAGGGATGACAGAGCGTTCGTCCCAATCTACCACTGCTGCAGCCCGAGTACACTGCTCCTACTTCTTATACCTTAAGCTCCGAGTATTGCTTTGCCAACATTGTTTCCTGGCCACCAGCGTTCGCAGTAAATAGAGAAGAAACGGGACTGCAAGCAAAAGCCCTTCTCAGCTACACATCACGTCTGTATTAGAGTCATCTATATCCTAAGCGAAACTCTGTGTCGGAAAGTAAGACCAGTTATATGCGAGATACACAAATGTACAGTACTTCGTTGAAAACTTCCTGGCGTTGCATGAATGTATGTACTGGTTGAGCCAGAGTGGTTTGTACTTCACCTTTTCGTTTCAGTATTCCTACGATACAATTTAGCTAAAACACAAGAATAAGTTGGCACACCTTCGGGATACTGCAAATCCTGTTCTCTTGAACGGTGCCCTTGAGGTGGATGCCCGCGAAAAAATCGTTTAGAGGTTTACTGTAGATCCAGGTGAAATTTTTGGCTAAACTACGAATGGAGAGGTTTCGTACGATAATCCATGAATTTCGGTCCATCTGCTCTCACCAAGCTACCCAGTTTATCGTAAACCTCACTGAAAATTTTGACAGATTCAGATAGGTCTGCTGTAGAAAAATGAGGGCACTTTCGCGTTTTAAGTAAAGCTATCTGCAAGGGAAACCATACGAATGTAAATTGCCCTCAGGGGTTGGTTCATTGTTTTGTGCCTTAATGAGCAAAATAGCATTACAGATACGGGAGGTACACTTTATAGGCGATATTATGTAAATATGCCGTTCCCGAACGTACGCTTTTGTGAGTCTCTTGTATTCAAACGAATTAAGCCTGTTGAAAAGGAAACTGCCCTCATGCAAAGTTCTCGCTAAAAGCTTCTCCTGTAGCCATTGCAGGCAGCTTCGAAATCGAATGCTTCATGCTTAACGCGAAGTCATCATGCATGAAGCTCAAGTAATGAAACTTATCAGATACCCTAAAAGACACAAGGCAAGCATTGAGCGATACACAGCGATATATTCTGACGCTAAAAGTATTGTTTACAAGTACGTACAACTTAAAGAAAAAACTAAGTAGACTAGGATGGATTATATCTCACAAATGTCTATTCGCTGATATTTAAATCTAATTGTATTGAAGATATTCATCTACACATACATAAATGTATAGTGATTGGACGTAGTGTGCGTCTGGCGCAGTCCAGGTTTATCTTAAAACAATCACGCTTACTAACCTTGTGCAATTGAATTGAGTATTCTTTCATACGCGCGATGTGAGAGGTTCCATGTCCGTGAATGACGTTCTCTTGCTCACATGGCCCGTAGATCTGCGTCAAAAATAATTAAAGATCTTAAAGGACATCTTGGAACATCGCAAACTCCGTCATCGCCGAGAATAGCCGCAGAGAAGTGCTTGTTTTGGGCTAATCTGTTGCGTAAACTGATGAATTAAAATTCCCCGTTCCTGAATAGGGAGTATTAGTTAACGTACATTGCGCGTACGACGACTCCTCTACTTGTAATTATCTAGCTACTATAGCGTACTACAAGACGACGCTATCTGAAAAGCGACGTGACGTTGACGAAATGCACTTCTATTTGTTAACAGAGTTCAGACCATTCATCGTTACCTCAGATCTTAGCAGGCGAGTTATGGTAAGCCATGTAAAATCTGAAAATTTGAGTGCTTTATGGATCAACTTTTATATTGGAGGAGCAACGGCGTATAAAGCTTGCATTGGTTAAACGTTCCACCGCTTGAAACACTGTGGGATTATTAATTAGAAAAATTACGAGACTTCGATGAAAAATCTTTTCGAGTCTGAGTAATCATGTCGAAGAATTACAGTTGTTGACGTATCATATTTGATATCGCGTGCCTCCTAAAGCTAAGTAGTGAAAACACCAGATTGTTTTTTAGATTACTACATGTCATATATATA
>NW_019213460.1:0-17161 GCF_002532875.2 Varroa jacobsoni
CTTAATTCTAGTAACGTTTTTTGAAACGCATTAACTGAATACAACTGTCATTTATTTGTAACACGGAATAGATTTTTATAGTAAGGCCCGCAGCGATCAGACCGCCGTTGAATGACTATAGCTCCCATCATTTGGTAACAATAGCGTTTACGTTTGTCAAGAACGCGGTTAAAAGGCTAAGATAATGAGTCCCTTCTAACATATTCCGCATAACTACTTAAATTCAATACTGCAATAAAATAGTTTTGACAATTTTCTAATTCCCCTTTTCTCTATCAGTGAGATACAGATTTGACTTAATATTATCGATCGACTATAGAGAGACTGAACTTGACTAGTTTTTTTTATTATTATTATTAACTAAGGACCTCAAATAATGCGTTTAGACATAGCTTATGTATGCGTCTTTCAAATTACTTATTACGATAACTTAAGTATTTTATAAACAAATAGCTCAGTTAGTTTGAAAAGTATGTTGCAAGTTCCCGTATTTCGTTTGTTTTAAGAGTTTCGTCTACGCGTTTTCTTGGGATAGAAACTCGCAATATACCGGGTGTCCGAAACGTGCGTTCGGTTCACTGTCAGATTACGTCTTGAGTGAAAATTTGCCCAGGCATAAAGCTTCTATTATTGATGTCAAAAGACACACACAAGTTATTATTCAACCAAGTGTTTCGGCTGTAAAATAATAAACTACACTACATATACAAAATAAAGGCAAGCATAGTGCCGAAGTAAACTTCTTATGAACATAACCAGTTTATTTATATTTGGCAAAGATGCGTCTTATCACATTTAGTATGCCTGCTTGTTTTACAGCGATACGTCACACATAACATATTTTTTGTATGGATAGGTTCGACACGTTGTTCGTAAAACCAGCTTTTTTTAACTTGTGTTTCTAGGATATTACTGACAGTGTATCGTTAACTTCAATTGCAAATAATTCAACCGAGATAACTTTTGAAACTCTATTACAAAGATTACCTTTTTTCAACTTGAAACAATAGCACCGGATTTACATAGTACAAACTGTCAGTATGACGTCTCTATCAAGAGCATGCAGATTCTGCTAACTTGATAATTATCCAGTGCGATCTTCGATTTAACATAACGTGATCAAGTCACTTGTGACTATTCAAATACACGAACAATATTTTTGTCCTGATCGATACCTGTTGATATGTATCTACATCCAACAAGGGATAGTAATTTGCTATGACAATTTTGCTGAATAAATTTCCTCGTAATTCCAAATAATTTGCCCTCGTATATTAGTATGACTCTATTGTTTCTTCTAAAAATATATAATATGTCTAGCTTACTTTAGCAAAAGGACTTTTACTTCCGATGAGGAATAGCGGATGATCTTTGAAATGCAGACGATGGAGTCCTCGATAGCCGGCCTGTATTTGATCAATTTGGAAACACCTGCGTGCCAATTGATTCAGGGCCGATTCGTCCGATGGGAATGACTGTTCAAATATTGTTGCAATGATTTGGCTGTAAATATGAAAGACAAAAAAGGTGCCTTAATACACGGATGAGTCAAGTGAGCAACTATGGAACAGCTAAAACGATTAATCTAGAATACTCATTTTGAATGCGCTATTGCTTCATCGGTCGCTATTTCTTTGGGCATAGACAAGTTATCTTCGATGCACAACGTTCCTCCGCTGCATTTTCTCTTCCTGCTCTATTGTATGCCGGCAAACAGGCGGCGCAATGTGCAGATCACGTACAAAGTAAGTCAGCGAGATTTGTATTTTTCTTGCACCTGGCGTACAAAGATGTTTCTAATATACATGAAAATTCTATAAACTGGGCTCACACTTAGCAGCTAGCTAATTAACGTGTACCTTGGCGGCAGATTTTCATAGGACAGACCCTCGAAAATGCAATCTTGAGGATCGAGGGTCGCAAGAATACTTTGCCGTATATTAGTCGATAGCCATTGATCGTATAAGGCTTTCTCTAGATGGGGCGCCGCAGACCACGACAATGGACTTCCCCTGTTAAATTCAAATAATATCGTTTAAATAAATCCATTAGTTAACTAGGTAGAAATCAATTGTCGTTAAAGCAAATAACTGAATGCACGTTTTATGGACGATTAACAGAAAAAGAAAAATATGCCTTTCTACAAAAACGCAGAAGTGTACAAGTGAACAATCATGCATCATGCTAGATGACAACTGATGTACTCACAGATACACATTATGTTTTTGGAGAGCGTCGTCAGATATCGCCAACGCTCGAGAAACCTCAGGCACTACCGAATCCCACTGTTCTCCAGCGCAGCGTTCTCGAGCCGAGAAACCACCGCGCCGAACAACAAATGCTGTTCCGGGAATACCTTGAATTCTGCAATAGAACAAAGAACAATGAAAGATATAAAAACGACCAAAAAAGTAACAACCAAACGATGCACACCAATATGAATTTGTACCTAAAGGCTTCTAATAACATTAATGTTACTACATTCTATCGGTGGTTATAGTCTCCTATAGATTTGAGTAGAAAGATGGTGCCAAATAATAAAGAAAATTTTATTTAATCTATGTGTATCTAAGAATGTTTCATAACTCACGCAACATTCGAAAAGCACACATCACATCATCTGAAGGACAGGTGGGTCATCGCGATTCCCTGCGCAAATCATGATTACTTATTTTAATGAAAACAAGTGAAATAATGTCTTTGAAATCATTTCATGGGAACTAATAGCAAATTGTAACTTAATGTCACATGTAAAATACGATCCGCTAGGTCATTATTAAATGCTCACTGTATTCAGGTATTCCAGACTAACATATTCCTTGAACAGGTGAGGCTGGGCAGTATTTATTTTGTTCAACAGATGTTGCCCTGCACAAACCTAATAATAATAATAATAAAAATATAATAAGCGACAATAAAAAGAAAAAGAATCATGCGCACAAATAACAAATGCATACAAGTGTCTCAAACCGCGGTTAGCTTTCGCGCCAAAACCTTTTTTAAATTTCCTCTCTCTTTCGGCGAGTGCTTCCGTCACAACCAATGAATATCCATGTTCGAATTTGAATTTTAGCCTATGTGTTGACTTTCGAACTAGGCTCAGATAGACCCCAACAAAAAACAAAGAGATACTAGGTAAATGAACCGCAAAGAATATACCTGAGACGCCAGGGTACGTTCTACGTAATGCTTTATATCAATCTGTACGATCACTAATTAACAAACGGTCTCGTAAACGTGAGTTATTCGCCGGTTATCCAGTGCCTGCGTGAACTGCGATGAAAACTTGAAACTTTCGTCAGTGTTAGCGTGAAACTTTTGAAAAGTGAAAAATACAATGGCTTGCATCGAATCGGATGAGTCCGAGATGAGATCACTCGAATTCGTCGTGAACACCATTCGACCGGCAATTGCTGAAATCAAACCTCAATGCGAGCACGTACCTCCAAAAATGGATCCTCTTAACGTTAACTGTGCGTACTGTAGTTGACGGCTTTACGATATGATCGAGCGAGGTGGAGATATATTAAGAAAATCTACAATGGGGCTATAAGATTAAGTGTTTTGTAATATCCAAAACAGTACGGTGGGCTCCAAAAGCCCTCTTAGATTTGTCAACTGCTTTAATGATTCAAATATTTTTTGAAAGAGTAGATTTACCTCTTTAAGATTTTTCGTTTTGTCTTGGTTCAGTTGAAGTACATCTATAATCCAACAACTCTGGGTGGGGTAAGGTAGTCCATAATAAAAACGGTAATACGGTATGTAAATGTACAGATTCACATATGGACCGTAAAACGCTAACTACCTTGTTATTTTGCAGCCTACATGAGATTTAGAGCCTATATATATCTAATTAATTATACTTATTGATTGAATGGACGCATTCGGGGTTTCTCATGCGGATTTTCAACCCCTCAAATAAATTTATGAGGTAGGTTTTCGTTGAAAATTTCTTTGTGATTTCAGTGGAATCTCTGGACAAGTTCCTCACGAGGTTAAAGGAAAAAATGTCTCTAATAACAGGTAAGATGTCGTTACTAGGTGAAACGTAAATTTGACCTCGCTCCACTAAAGTGTAATAACTTACTTCATTAACAAGTTAATTACGAATCACTTTGTATGTGCCTAATTAAATTATAACCGGATATTGGTTTAGAGTCCCCGACGCTACCTTTTATCATCGATATCACGAAATTACATAAAAAGATATTTTTACGAAAAAAAACAACGGCCTCTGATGAAACTAGGTAGAATGTTCAACCTATCCGAGACACCAAAGTAATCCAGTAGGCTCTTTGCGCAGTCAATTTAAGGAAAGCGTAGAAACAAGATTTTCAGGAATCACTAAAATGTCTTCATCTGATAACTACTGAAATTAATGTTCAATGCGTTTAATGAAAAAAAGCTGACATTACAATATATCCTTCTACTAATGTTCTATGCTATCGATCATTAGAGATCCCTCTTTGTAGTAGTGTATATAGCTGGTAAAGAAGGATAGTTACTTAAATGATTAGTTACTGATCTATTAGACTTCACATGTATGCTGCGTTAGCAAATTTGTTTTCCGTAAGTTTAGACGAAAAGCAAATGCAAAAGCACGAGCCTCTACGAGAATTGTGCATTAACGAACGTGTAACCAAGATAATTATTCCGGAGTTATTTACGCATTTGGCTGTTGCAGATATAAATAAACATAACGAATTCATAGCCACGAAGGCTGCCATAGAAGAAGACGTTTGCGAAATTCAAGCTAGACTAGAATTAGCCGTGAGCCGTATCAAGGAGCTGGACTCAGATGAAAGTACGTAGTTTTCTGATCCAATCTAGTGACCAAGTTCGTCAACGAGATAATAACGAGTTTACTGTTAAGCTCAGAATAAACTAGGAGACTATTATTTTTTGTTATTAAGTATTATCGTAGTATGTGTTTGCGATAAGCTAATCTTTGATAATGATCTCGGTCTTACGCTGAATACGATTATATCGATGAGTAGGTTGAGCTATTTTCGTGTGGCTTATAAAATCCGTACAAAAAAGTGTTTAGAACGAGAATTAGCAAGGATAGTTTCTCTAATATAGATTAAAAATTTTACAAAATCTTTTTAAATAAATTTGATGATGCTGCTGATGATTGACTTTCTTACATAGCCACGAAACCTTTACGAAACGATCATATCCGTAAAGGTTTACTAGACGTTTAAATAGATAATCTTAAATAAATATAGACTGCCAAACGCTGGCACTTTTATTTTATCAAATCAAAAAAACTTCTTCAAAAAGCTAATTTCATATATACTGTTAATTACTATTTATGTTACAATTACATTGGTAAATTTTTTATTATAATTAGGCCCCATTGTGACTGTTCCGGAACCTGGAGTAGCTCGAATAGAGATTAAAATTAATTCTCAAACAGCTTGGTTCGAGATTTCGTGTGACGAGGAGAACAACTCTTTTAAGGGTCGGTATCATTTGGGAATAATAATATATAGTTCTTGTTTCGTAATGGCAAAAACGGATTAATTTAATCATGTTTTGATAATCAGCTTTTTAGCTCTCAATTTTGTCATCAGCAATTTTTCCTACAGCAACCAGTAGGTCGAAAAACAAGCTGCCACTTTTTAATTATGGGATTCTAATTTAAAATAAACACTTTCAAAAAAATAAGCATTTAATTTAAAAAAAACAACGTCTGCCATCTTTTTTCTTTTTGTTGCTAAAGGTATCCGAAGTGAGCCTCCCGTGGAAAATTTTTTGGATCTCGTCTCCGAACAGCCTATTCTCAACGAATTGATAGCCACAATGACAAGGCGTTTTAAAAAAACTCTTGGCATGCATTGATACGATCGGGAGGAATACCCCAAAAGTGGCATGTAAGCCTGGAAATACTCTATTTTTAATTAAAGGACAAACGGTGCGATCTTGCTACCAAAAAAATGTAAATGATAATTATAACGAGAAGGGCTTATTTTACAGATAATAAAAAGAAGTGAATAGTATTTATACATTGTATATTTGAACTTCATGTGTTTCTACGTTTTTACTAAAAAATAATGAATAAACTATTTTGTTTTGTAATACACTGCGGTTAATTGCTATGCATGCGAAATATGTAGAGGTTAAGATGTAAACAGTGATAGGTAATTTTCAAGGTGTTAAAATTTCAGCAGCGTCGTACTTTCACGAACTTACAAAGTTCGTAAGAGTTCTTACTTGTCGTTCTAATAATAACGTGAACAATAATAATAGTATGTAACTGTATCACTTAAAGCTTATATCTGATGAAATGCTTTGAAAAATCGTTTTTTTTTATTACTGAGGTTGTGTGTAGAAACTGCTGAATCGGAAAACATTTGTTGTTTAACCAAAGTTATTGGTCAGGTCTAAACATTTGTCAATAATCGAGGGCAAATCTTGATCATGCGTCGAAATCGTGGTACAGACCTATACGCTTGAGATGGATCCTTAGAGAGGAGATTACTTCCATCAGGGTTAAATCCAGACACACTGCCAATGGTAGAATCCACATCAAGGAGCGACGCCATCGCTGAAGCATATGATAGAAAATCCGACCCCAAGAGAACATCCGGCTCGATAATCGTCATGTAGGGCTAAAATTGGATAAGCATACGGAAGTTACAAAAAAGAGACTGCTACAAAATGATTTGTTAGCAGTAGATTTAACTTACATAGAACAATTTAAGTACGCGCCTATTTTTTATGAATCGATGATCAAGGAATATGATGCTTCTTTACAATTTTGATTCGATCTTAGCAGCCTTACCGCATCAGGATATATCGTTTCTGTAGTATCCATCGCTTGCCCCAACAGTTCTTCATTGATCCAGGGAAATCAACGATACAACAACGGAAAGATTGTGAATTAATATATTAGTTGGATTTTCCTTGCAGATTAGAGTTTACTCAAGAAAGCTAATCCTCTTTTATTTTTTTTTTATTCTCTTTATTTTGTTTATTTATGCCAGGGGCGCAGAGGCTTCAGCGGCTCCAGTAGACTTAAGAAGTTTCAGTCCTTGCTAAAACATAAATGAGTCCTTTAAAATTAGTCAAGATTTGTCAAAGGGACTTTACGATATGATTTTTGTGAGGTATCGTTATTTTTCAGGTCCATTGGACAATACTAATTAGCAAATGGACAGTCTGCTAAAGAATCCTTTTTTCACATACCACAATGACCCCCAGACAAATCACTTTGAAGGAGCTGACACGAAAAATTGAACAACTCGCAAAGGTCCTGCGCTTTTAGGTCGTCGGTCTCGTGGAAAACCTGGAAAATTATTGTAATACAGAAACAAACGCCAAGTAAAGTTATAGCTCCATATTTGGTTTGTGTTTATTTCTGTTAAAGCAAACATTTGCAACTAGTAAATTAAACCTTGGCTTAGGTTAGGGAGTAAAACAGGCAATAGGTCTTTGTTCTTTAAAAAGGGCTTCTGCTTTAGTCGTCAATAAGACATCTAACTCCAGTGCAGTATTCTGCATTTTGCTAGTCAACATTCATATAATGTTACCTAGCATAAACATTAGTTTTGGTCTAAAGAGCAAATGCTTTCCAATACAATAAATGTTCATAAACATAAATAAACGATATTCTCTTAATCACTACTTGTAATGTGCCATTAAACTCTTGTCTTAATATATAAAACCATAGCAATAGCGCCTACCAATACGTTCTCTCGAACAAGTCCGCTCTGCAATGCCAAAGTGTCGAGCGTCTGCGGTAAAAATCGGCTCTGGGGACCCGAAACTACGATGATCGGTGATGATGACAGCTTGTTTTCCGGAACCTTGGGCTGTAAAGAAAAGTTAAGTAGCTGCTTTTCCAATTAACTCAAAAATAATTTTGTTTAGCTTTGTTAATTCTTGTCTGTTTTTCTTAGGAGTGTTATATAATTTGGAAAACACTTGGGAAATACAAGAACTAAAATTAAAGGCCCGTTCAGCACACCATATTTTGCCATACTACAAATAAGTAAGATAAGCATGATGATCATAACAAGCGAATGTGGAAATTCATAATGCTTTTATACGAAAAAAAAAAGGAAGCGACAATTATGTTAACGAGGTGAGTAGTTTCTATGTCTTACCTGGAAAATATGTTGTGCAGGTTTTGAATCCCCTGTGCAGAAAGTAGGCAGAACATTAGCGTGTCTATGACAGAAGGCTGCTCGATCCGTGTTGTCGTGCTGAGACGGATCAGGATGAACTGGCATACCTTCAACTACAAAGATTCGTGAAAATAGCATTATGTCGATTCCTCTTACTCCAAACTGATTTGTAAACTTGAAGTATTATTATCAGAAATCTCGCTTGTATGTCTATCCCTGACCAACCAAGGGAGATTTTAAGAATGACGCTATGGTCAGGCGAAGTAGCGCTATAGTCCTCTTCATAGTGAATATGAGGATTGTAATTTTTCAAATGACGCAGCGGTCACATCATAACCTGTCAGCCTGGGAGAATAAACCCTGGAATGGAATTCAATGGAATGAAAATGGAAATTCTTCAGCTGTTTATAGTATACCTTAAGTAACAACTGGACTACGTATATACAAGCAAATATCAAAGAAGATTCTCTTCAGCAGCACAGCATCATCTACAAGCTGAAAAGGACTCTTCTCCAAGTTGAAAAATTTCCTTTTCTTAAACCTATGAAAAAATTGTGTCAATTTTTAAACAACTAAATAAAAACATGCGCTACATTTTTTTCTTTGCATATCCTTACTAGTCCTGCTCTTGAGTAGGCTTTAGAGACATCTGCTAAGGATATCTCTTAGCTCTCAAGGTAAGATAACAATATAATAAGGGATAAGTGAAAACACAAATCGTTAACAAAATAACAATTAACACCGTTGCTTTAGGACACTTTTTTCTCACTTCTAGTTAAATAAAAACGTTAATAATTGCATTTTGAGTTCAGTAATAGCTAATAGAATATGTGGAAAATTTAAGTGCTGTAGTTGTTCAGTTTAGCGAGTCCAAAGATTTACGAGACGCATATTTACTCGCTATTAAGTTTATCTGTCAATGAACATCTAGCATGTGTGATCCTCCTTAACTTTATTCACCACCATCATCTGACAGTGGCCGACAATCGAATAGCGTTTATGTGTGCTATAGGATATAGAATAGGATCTTCGAACGAGACGCTAATCTTAAGTTCCGCTCTACTAATTCACAGTTGCTTTTCTTCATTTTAATCATAATATGATTAAAATGGCTAAAAATATTTTATCGCTAATTCAGAAAGTATGCAGCATTTGCGACTATTTATCCAAGACGAAAGCCTGTGCGATAGCTCCCAAGTTGAGATTAGAACCTCCCAAACTACTTAATAATACCACATAGATGACGAATAAATAACGCATAACCAAAATGGCATTGTTCACCACTACAGAGTTTTCAAGGTCACTATTTGTACTGGTACCATTGATTCAATGAATGACGAAAAAAATTAATGAGACATTCTTTAAATGGAGAAAAGCTCTTTTTTTAGACCTTCCTTTTATAATTTAGCCTTGATACGCGAAAGAAAATAATTGTTGTCACATAAATTCAAAATATTCAAAAGGATGGCTGTTTGACGCTAGTTTAGCACTGATTGTACTATGCAAAGCGTAATGTTGTGTACTTTAATTCCTTAAAAACAATATTAATAACATAAGGGTTTCAAGGTTTTTTTGAAAAGAATCAGATTTCTCTTGCTTGTACA
The DNA here is from genome assembly GCF_002532875.2 of Varroa jacobsoni. Taxonomy (NCBI): domain Eukaryota; kingdom Metazoa; phylum Arthropoda; class Arachnida; order Mesostigmata; family Varroidae; genus Varroa; species Varroa jacobsoni. The sequence goes on from NW_019213460.1 coordinate 9,740, forward strand.
GTGAGTCTCAAAGTATACGTGATTTTTGCAACTTTTTGATTGTTCTTTCGTTCTAATATGTGTTCAATTGAAAACAACTAAGACTAAGCTTTTATTTTAAAATGCTATTGGAAGCACGGAACATCCAAAAAGTCTCTAAGGCAATAAAGACTAGGCATGCACATCTCAAATAGCCATCGCATTTTAAGGCATTATAAAAGAAAAATTCGAACAACGGCACCTAATACGGACCGAAGAACACAAGTTTTCTAAATGTACTTGGGAAATGGCACATTTCGGATGAAACTTTTCGAAGAGGCAACTGTATATGCTAGCTAAAATAGCACACTTATTCTACGTAGCTGCATTTATTGAGTGAATTTTACGCAGTAAATTTAGACACTGGCATAATATGGTTCTTTTTTAACAGTGCAGTAACTGTTGCAAGGAGAATTTTGTTGAAAACGGAGAACCAATGAACATTTTAATGAGTATCTTGTTGGATGAAGGGGTCCCATAGAATACTCTGCCTTTTACTTAAACCTGACATCGATGGACTTTTGCTTTACTTTGAACATACTCTAAAGGACACTTCAAAGGTAAATCCTACATCTCGATCAACCAAAAATGGCCATAGCACCAAATTAACTGTTTATCTCATTTCTGCAGCGAAGCCATACACTTAATGCCATTTGCTATTTACATGTTAATCAAATGAAGTTTTTATTACTTAGATTACAGTTTTTGAGACGCTATCAAGTCGTGATCACCTCCATAATGCTTGGGAACAGGCGGAATTTTCAGGAAATATTAATAACTCACTTTGACAATTTTAAATAAATCTGTAGTGTTACTCAGTGGACAATTCCTTCGGCTATTCTTACGTAACCCCGATTTTTCGTCCTTCGGTGAAGTTCTACTTGTGCTGCTCTGCTTGCGAGCCAAGCGCCTAAAAGCTGGACAGCCAGGCAAGATCATCGAAGTGATGACCCATTGACTGTTCTCTCCCGTTGCGATCAGCTGGGGAGCACACAAACCCGTTGGTCGGCTTCGTTGTGTTGTCTTGCCCATCGACAAGAATAGCTAATTTATCGGACTATGTCAATGTGGTGACTAGATGCGGTGTCGTTGTACAACGGTCGGTGCCAGTGGCCCGTTTAATGAAGCAAGTGCCTATGCCAAATGAAACAAAATTCGGGTATGGTATAATCATCTAAAAAACGAACCAGAGCTGCGCTGTTAGTGTCGCCGAAAACAATCAAAATATCTATTATATTCTAGGTGAGTAAAGATAAAGGGAAACACACAGGTATCCGACACACATGAAAAATTTGTTATCGCTCTATAGAGTTTGAGCAGGTTTTGAATTAGGTTGCTGACTTCGAAATCAAATAAACAGGAGAATAATTGAATAACAAATTATTATTTAGCTGTCTTCCAGCAAAACATGGCGAACTTAACTTAGTCATAAGTTTTTTGGTCATAAGAGCCTAGTCATAAGAAAATTTGGTGCAGTGCCGCGTCGGAGACTTTTGAATCCGCTGACACTATATGCCATATAGTACACGAAAGGTTTATTTATACATAGCGTACACGTGACTCCTGTCGTGACTTCTTAGATTGCCAACTTGTGAAGGGTTATGTATTGGTTTGTGTAGTTGTTTGGGCCGATATGCTCTATGTATCGACAATGAGCGAATACTTGTTTTCAATTTGACTGCCACAGCAAGAGTGGCACGTTGACCGTGACGGCTGTCTCAGGCTGTACCTTTGTTTCACAGCTGATGCGCTACTAGTCAGCTCTCTTACGTAACTCTTGTGTACAACAAAGCCGGCTTACACGGCGTAACATCTGCAGTTTGTTTGCGAAATCGTTTATGATTACTTAACTGTTACAATCAATTGGGAAATGGCTTCAGCGTAGGCGTATATAGAGTGTTTTTATTTTGTCGAAGTATTTCCTTTCGGGATTTTCGTTTAGCTAAAAATAAACAGGTATTCGACGTTTGTCGCTGGAATAAGTGCTTTTCTTCAAGCATCGAGTGCCCGGTGATATATGTTCTAATTTGTGGTTTGACACCTTCACAGAATAGTATACACGAAACTTGACAAAATAAACATTTAATAATACGTTCCCTTGTTCTTATGCTCTACTTGCAGTTGTAATGATTATTATGCTAACTTAGCTTCATTTAAAACACGTCGACAAGTGCCGTTCGACTCACACATTATAGATACTGATAGCATGTGACGATTCTTGTACACGGCTGTTTTTAGGAAATACCCCATAAATCAGTAGTAAAGAAATAGGCATTTTCACCAAATAAGCAACGAAGACTGTTTCATGTACCGCTATTTTCGGAAGGCTGAAATGTTTGTTATTTATTGGGTTCGATAGCAAGAGGTTTCTAGTGGATGTAAACCAGCCAGCTCTGACATGAGGCGCATCTGAGTTAGGTCGGTTTCGGTGGTAGTTGAATGCGTTTATAGAAATAAGCTCTCTGCATTTGGTGACAGGGTACGCCAATAGGCGCTAGACGGTAAGTCTTTGTCCCGCAGTGCGCTATTGTTGTTTTACAAATAGCAGTGACGTACCTCTAATTACAAGTTCCTGTACGATGGTTAACTGTTGTAGAAATAGTAGAGTTAACTAGTAGCCCCAGCTGTTTCACTGGATTTTGAAGAAATGGAAATGAGTGCGGCTAAAAACTAACGAAACCTTTGGGGGCAAAAAAAAAAAAGAATATCTAGGTGAATCTGCGCGTCGTTAGTCGTTTTCGGAAAAGTCGTGCCGTACTCGGAGGCTTAAAAATCAAAGCAGACTTATATTATCGCTTTCTGCGTGATCAATTACGAAATTTGGGCCGCTAAACGACGCCGTCAGCAACTGTTCCAACTTTCAATTATGGATTTACTTGTAGTAAACCAAATACTGCAAACGGCACAGCTAATTTTGCGGGTGCGTCCGATACAAAGGTTCGTAGCACAATGTCGAATGACGCACAAAATCCACGAAAACAGCGTATAAATCGTGTAAGCGTATTTTCGATGTAATGCTCATTTCAGACAGCAATATAATATACGCTGACACGATAGGCATTCGCTATTAGGCGCCGTTTGTAATTCACACATTTCGAGAGATGGACCAGCCGCTTATTTAGCACTCACGATCGCCTCCTAGGAAGGAGCTGTATGCATTCATTGAGCCTCGATTGCATGATTTCTCGCAAACCAGGTGCAAGGGGCTTGTTTGTGTGATGTGAAAATATCTACCGTTTTTCATAAACGTTGCTAAAATTTGTATTAATTTTATCGATATAAAGCTTTGTAAAGAGGGCCAATAATGGTTTAAATAATAACAACATTTAGCATTTCTCATTACATGCTTTTGATTGTCATTGTAGTTTTGCTCCATTCACTGCGGAAGCTATATACGTATGGATATAATACACTTAGATGAAAAATATAAATTGCCTAGCACATTGTTTAGCTAATTCTCCAAAACCTTTTAGATTAAAATAGTGTCCTGCAGTGGGCTTGTTTTTATCGAAACTTAATGACCGAGATCACATTTACTCACCAGGACACCAAGGGGAGTTCTTATTGAGGTATAGCTTCACAGCAGCGGTTGCTCGTAATTTACCTGCCTATAACAGTTCAGGAATCGTTTTAAAGATTGAACAGGATCGCTCTTCGGCCGAGCCAACGGTGGAGTTAGTCGTAATGTCCGTTTGGCCATGCAGTATTGGCTTGCAACGATGCTAAATCAGGTGAAGTGGATTGAAATCATACAACGGCCCGAACTGTTTGTCTGAGTACGACCAGTAAGGAGGTTTCAAAGTTGACTCCGAGTTACTCTGTGTTGGCTTTTTTAATCTAGCAGCTTTATGAGCTTCCATAGTCTTCTATGTGAATGTGCAGTATAAAAGTGAATGTTGACGTCTGCCGTTCACGCACTCAAAAATGGTATTTAAATCCCTGGATAGTGATAGCTTGAACTGTGTTGGCTTCATCTAGGAGCAGTTATTAGACACGATAAGTTTAGTATGAAACGCTTTAAACATTTGAGGTAAACACGTTTAACTGCAAAACATTCGGGAAGATTTTCATTGTAGTGCCAAAAGTCTGCTGTAGTGAATATCTTTTTTTTGCATTTGACTATGGCATTTGTCAAGCAGCTATGAAAGCATAATATTCGCTTGTTTGCATTTTAATTGAAAGCTTTTACTCGCTGAGGCAACAGTGCGACTATAGCCATCTCTGTGTACCAAGTGCTGCGTACGCACTGACGGCGTCAGTTAGCTAACTTTGCCATTGCAAGGCAAATGACCTTTAAACGTATTTTATCGTACCTTCGCTTCAAAAAATAAGAGCAGACTGTATGGCGGTTCTCGATTTAGAGCCACATTATATATGATTAGTAGAGTAAGTAAAAAAGCAGAAAATTTCTTCTTATAATCGAGAATTAATTAAGTTCTTCTATGTAAATAAGTACTCGCTCACCATTAAAAAGGTAAGGTGGGTTTTTATTATGTCACATCCTTTTAAGGCAGCCCTTATATGGTGTACAATATTTTAATAAGACACTAGGTGCATATTAAAAGGCTAGTAAACATAAACATTTAGCTTGCTCATTTGCTATAACTGATTTACTGACAGTTTGAATTCCTTGGGAAATTTCAAGTCTGTGCGATATTCTTGTATTGCCAGTGAATACTTGCAGGCTCTGTCGTTTTGTCCATATAACCTCGTGTCTCGATCCACTCTCCTATGTGGAAGCCACATATAGTTAGAAAAATTTGGCAGGGCTCCTATAGCGGCAGAATGTTCACGATAAACATAAAGCATCTACAACAAAGGCACTCAGACCAATCTCTGCTGCATCATTTCGCGGACGTTATACATATAAATATATTAATGTCATAATGCCACATCCGCGGTAAGGGCACGGGCAAATACGCCACCAACCGTTTTCGCCAATCAGACAGGTCCAATTACGGGAAGCTGGCAGATAATTCGCTGCTACAGGCGCCCCCTGGCGCTTTGTAAACAGATCGATACGAGCCGGATCGTAGGCACTATGGTTCAACCCATCTGAGCTTATAAGGGCTGTTATGCGTGCGATTAATAGTATTCAGCTGTTTTTTTGTGTGTATTAATAGTATTTAGATTGTTGGTTTATGCTGCGAATAAGCCGTTTATGGCATATATGTGATTGACTACTACCTATTTTCATTATATGTGTATGATCGAACACGTTAATGTCCATGAATTCGGAACTTCTCGAGACACGTGTATATAAATTAGAAATATGATATGTAGGGGTTTCGGTAAGATCAGAGCGAATTAAAAGGTTGGCAATAGCGAATCAATGACAATTGAAAATCGCTTACTATTTGAAATATATTCTTCGGTAATTAATCGACTGTGTGCCGAAATCATGACGAAGCTTATACATTATCTGTTTGGGTTATATATATATATATATATATATTTGTATGGAACGATGTTTTTAATGGTCCTTAACTTAGCAAAACTGTCAGCGCCAAGTACACCCTTCCGATCAGAATGCTATATTCGAAAACCGGGCCTGCTATTTTGTTGAGCTTTTTCGAAATACACACGTTATAGTAACCTACTTTTGAACCACCCCCTAATCCACTGATAAATCAACGTACCATTTTAAGTAACTACCCTGAACCGCTGCACTCGTTTATCGTTATCCTACCCAATAACCTCTTAGCTACTTTCTCTAAGTACCTTTATTGATTGGCCTGTTAACATTTGATCGTTTACTAAGAGGAAAGGATCGTCGATAACCACTTGATACACGATTGGATCTGATTATAGCTTGCCTCTCTTGGTCAAGACAAGTCAGTGTTTTTGCTGTTCTTCAGGCAGCTCTGAGTAGAAGTAGCTTTCTTTTTTAGTGCCTGAAAGAATTAGCCGAGTGGCCTTTTGCCCTCACAATATCAATCAATTGTATTGAAAGGCATCAGAAGTAAAGGTTAGCGGTCGGATTAATGATCATATATTACCGTATGCTGTTTAATGAAGATATTTGTGTCATTGTACTTGATACTCATCTAATCTATGTAAGCAGGGCTCTTTTTATGTTAACGTCAGTGTGGCTATGATTGAATCATTTCTGAAGCGTTGTCCTATAGTTGTTAGTTGACAGCGATCCATTTATGTGCGACAGCGAAGCCAATTTTTAATAGATATCATTAATGTACAGTTTGAGAATTAAATAGTTACATTGGAGTGAAAAACCAAAATGGCGGACTTACACAGACTTGACAGTTGTTATAATTCTTTCAAAAATCATCACACAATGTTCTTAGTGGTTATATGGGAAATCTGAACGTCGGTCGTTGACGGAAATATTTGTATACATCGCGCCATTTGTATTGGCTGGCGTTACAGTTCCCGGTTTAGGAGAAGGTCCTAAAGCTAGGAGAATTCTCCAAATCAGGATACTGCAAATTATATTGTTATAAAGCAAAGTTTGGAGTACGTATGGGTTATTGAAATTAGCTTGATAATGCTTTATAACGACTACAGGACAAAATATTTAAAATATGTCGATGCTACAGTGTGCATATTCCTATTTATTATTTAACCTATTAGGCCTTACCATTAGTTTTTTAATTGAAAGCGCCACAAAAGTAGAAAACCTAGGTAGAGAATTTAGAAGAGGGTGCAAATGTTCCGATTTGTCTTTATTCATATGACTCTAGACTATTTCACTCAGAGAGAGAATACTTACTGATTAAAACGTGAACGCAACTATTGTCTCAGGTCACCTCGACCTTATCAGCACATAACCAAATATCGCATCTCTGGTAAAAATTGATGGTTCTTTGATTTTATCAGAACGATGCTGGTTTAATCCGTTGCGATAGTTTCCGTCATTTTTTTTCCGTATAAGTACGGGGATACTTGTTGTTGTAGGTTCGATTTGCTATTTGATCTTGTGTATATATAGGTGATTAGGCATTCAGCTAGTAGGACATAGTAATTGTGGCCCTATTATCAGGTAAACATCATATGGTGGTCGAGAATGACGCATGAGCAAATCAGATAGTTAGAAAGACTCAGTAAATTAAAAACTCGTTCAAAATAATTTCGATTTTGATCAAGTTAGATAAATAATAAGATTACATAGGCAAGCGTCAAATTGATATTAATTATACTTCTGTTACTATTACGGCTATGTATTCATAAGTAGAACAGTGTTGAGCACAATCAGTAGTAGGATAAAATATTCAAAAGGCGTTGAAGCGACAACTTTCCAGACTTTGTATTTGAAGGTGGTTTTGTTCTTGGGCATATACCGTTGAAGAGGTTTGGCATGAATCGAAAAATCGATGCACGATTTCTGAAACGAAATACGTAACGTGCATCTTTATTAGACCGGGATAAATAAGCTTCTAAACGTAT
>NW_019213460.1:17261-19467 GCF_002532875.2 Varroa jacobsoni
ATAGATAGATAGATAGATAGATTTACATAGATAGATAGATAGATAGATAGATAGATAGATAGATAGATAGATAGATAGATAGATAGATTTACATAGATAGATAGATAGATAGATATATAGATAATTACATTTGACTTGTTTAATCCATTTTGTTTTTATGGTTTTTGCAGGTCATATGCCGCCGTTTGTGAGGTTTGCCTGCCAATTGATGTGCTAAACTTCGAGGCAGCTCTTCAATCTGTAAGTGGAACTCCAATAGAAATATATAGATATATTTTTCGGTGTTTTCAAAGATGACCATCCGAAAAATTAACCATCTGCTTTAGCATGACTGAATGTTTCAGTATCTGAAAAGATTTGCATTGCATATGTTCTAGAACACACAAGATTGTCGATAACCTAAAAGTATTGAGTTGTACATAGAGATGAAAAGTCGTAGAAAGTTATGGAAATAGTTTTACAGCCAAGAGTACCTATCTACGACAGTAGGTTTTCTCATTCAGTTTATTTTTTTGTTTTTACTTGCCGATAGTACTTCTACTTTTCCCATATCTGTGTCCAGCTGCACTCTGGAATAACAGCAGGTTAGTGTTTATTGTCAGCCATCGAAGCCACGCGCATATATCAAAAGAAAACGGACACGCGCATATATCAAAAGAAAACGGATAAAATGTAAGGGCAGATAGACAAAAAGCTTCAGTTTTCGAAACGCTCGAGATTTTTAGAGCTTGAATTTTTTGCATGCTGGAGAACTTTCGCCTATGGCTATGCCTATCACTGTATAGCCCAATCACACGTTACAGATAGTGCACGAGTATATACTAATGGGCTGCTCTTTCTGATGGAATATAAACTGGTGATGGTTTTCAGGTTTGTTATCTCGAACTTTTGCTTACATTGCTCCCCTTCCGTCGCATGAGATCCGTATTCTCTATCGTTATATCTTATGATGATTGAACTCCACGACGCTTGCGCACACTGCTAATATAGTTGCACTGGAGTAGAGAGCTGCGCTAAAAGCTAATCACAACGGTGGCTTGAAAGGGATGCATTCGTCTCTGTTAAAAGATGGCGATGGCGACAGCTTTTCGGACACTGTTGATCTTTTTGGGGGAACGCATACGCAGAAATTCGGCGCGGCTGCTGCGAACCGAGCGTAGGTTATCATAAGCATAACACCCGACTAATTGCTTTGTATTTCGCCACTTCGCCGTAGATATACATATCTGTCTTCCCACACTGACGGTTGGCCATTAATTGCTAACATTACTGGGACGCAAATCTCTTATATAAATTAGGTCCAATATGATAATAACCGAAGATATTATAGTCTTGATCGACTCATCTGTGAGGATAGGCGAAATATACATGACTCTTTTGCCTCTGGGGCTGCGTATGAAAGCGCACAAGTGTGAGGTGTCGAACTGGGTTAAGGGGTGACCTCTCGTGCTTTACCACTAAAATTTCAGTAATGAGACAGTAATGAATTTAGTTTTGAAGTTACGCGATATTACGTAATGCACAGAAACGTACCAAGCTATAACTCCTTCTTGCCTTTAGCACGTACATAAATCAGCATTTTCTAGGAACGGGAAACATTCTATACGAGAAGCCAGAGATACTTAGATATCCTAGATAGATACCTAACTGTTCTCTAGTTGGCACATGTTTAGGTGCAACTTGAACACTTGCGATCCAAGCTCATTTTATGATACTTATACAATTTCAGATCGCAAGAAGAGATGCTCACGAAAGTGAAAGTTCTTTCGCTCAATCTATGGGGACTAGTCTTCGTTTCAAAGCATCGTCGAGACCGTGTAGATGCTCTGGCAGAGCAACTCGCTTTCCGTGAAACTGACTTCGACTATGTCTTTCTACAAGAAGTATGGAGTGAATCAGACTACCGAAAAATCTGCGAAGCGACAAAGCTGGTTTTGCCGTATACGCATTACTTTTATTCGGGGGTAACAGGATCAGGTGTATGCATTTTATCGAAATGGCCAATAATTGACATTTTCGCATACAAATATAGCTTAAACGGATATGCTCACAAGTTCTACCATGGCGATTGGTTTGGTGGAAAGGTATGTGACTATGAGATACATTATTCTTCCCATGTATAACAGAGAAAGCCAGAGGCCTATAGTTTGATTTTCACGGTAGGACCTACGAACGGCAGAGTCATTTATTTAATATTAATAAACCA
>NW_019213460.1:19567-33097 GCF_002532875.2 Varroa jacobsoni
ATATATGTTGCATAATGAACATTATCACCACATGTCGTGCTAAGTATTGTTAACGGTATTTAACATAACGTTATCTAATCTCTTAATATATATAAGCCGCTGATGATTTTCATGCTTTCCTATAATGGGGCCTGTTTTCGATCCAAGCACTTTTATCTGACGTCGAATAATCCGCGATTCGATGCGCAACCGTCCATTAGAGGTCGGCCGGAGAGGTTTTGTTAACTCGTGTTTCCCTGTTACTGTTAGGGTAACCCAGTTGCTGACCGATTTAAGGTAGAAACTTTGCGATCGGTATACGTCTCGAGAACAGTTTCTCTGCGTTGTTCACAGGCACATGTCGGTAATGGAAAAACAAATGTTTTTTCTTTCAAACACGTTATTGCTTGCCACCACTTTTTAGTGATAATAGTTTATTGTCGAAATGAATGTACTGCACTAAAAATGGTTTTCCTTTGTGCGCCCCTCGAACTGGAAGGTGGTCGGCATGGCGAAGGTACAGCATCGAGATATGATTGCCAATCTCTACGTGACGCATCTGCACGCCGAATATGATCGGTTACAGGATATTTACCTTTACCATCGGGTTTCACAAGCCTTTGAATTCTCTCAGTTTGTTTCACACACATCTCTCGGCAGCTGTGACTATGCCATTATCGCCGGTGATTTCAATACGCAACCGATGGATCTGCCTTACCAGGTCATCTTGTACAATTCACGACTTCGCGACTCATTCGAGGAGAAGGAACACTATTTTGGCGAGAGTTCTATAGGCGCCACTTGTGGACATCCGGCGAACTCGTTTACAAATAAGGCCGATCTTAAAACTAATCCCAATGGCCAACGGATTGACTATATCATGTATTCGAACGGCACTGATCGGGTCTCCGTTAGCTGTGAAAAGTACGCCTCTCCGGTGTGGAAAACGCAGTCCGGTTTCACTGTGTCCGACCATGAACCTGTCGTTGCGGTGCTACGCATCGTTAAGCGGCTCGATGTCGATTCGAATATGGATTTCTGCAGCGATCCTATGGTGTTTGTGAATTTCCTCAATGACGATCGCTACAATTTGCGAATCACGTGTTTAGAGAATAGTGTAAGACTCATGGACAAGACTCTGGCGACGCTTCGAACCAGCCGAATGTTCTTCATAGGCATCGCCTGCCTCCTTGCTGTGCTGCTCATCGCGTCAACCCCAATCGATCTTTATGTAGAGCATAGTACGTACCTCATACTACTGCATATGCTACGTGTAGCTCTCACGCTTGGCATTGGATTCTGCTTGTTGATGGGTTTCTTCTGGAACTCGATGGAACGTTCGTCAATCATCTCATCTAAACAAGCTATGGACAGCCTGCTAAACTTCCTTCATGCACAGTCGAGCGCTGCAGAGAAACGCCAAAAAGGACAGGAAACCACAGGCAACTTTACTGATATTGAGCAGACAACAACAACAACAACTGACGAAATTTGACTAAAGGCCACTCTTTTGAAATGTGAGCTTAAAATTGATGCCAACGTGCGGAGAAGCCTTGAGATAGAAACTGCCAACGATTGTGGCGACGATGGGGTCCGGGCTGACTGTGCCGACGGTGCAGTCCGCGAACGGCGTCCGTTGAGAAAGGCTGGCACACCTAATGCTTGAGAGATCGTTTCGTGAAAGCCCTTCCAAGTACGGCTTATTTTCGCGGCACCCGACCGCGGGCGAAACCGCTGGCTGTGAACATGGAAACTGTTGGTTGTATGGACTGACGAACAAAAATTTTCTCTCTTAGCCACTAGAAATCTTCAGTCTGATCTACATGCATATACCTTCACATCGTTGTATTTGTATAGCAACACGTATACAGAAACGCAGTTCATGACAAAAGCAACAACAAACCAACATTCAACTTAGGTTTCGTAACTGAGATTATAAATAAAAACAACGCAAAATATTTTAAATCGTTTTTGCAGTCACATATACGTAATGTCTTCATCCCAAACCTGGATGAAAAAATATAGAAAAGTATGTGTCTGACTAGTCTCAGGCACTGTATTCGAATACGATATATAGTAATAAGCCCACTGCAAATTGCCATCTGTTAGGCGCATCTGGTTATATTGCCGAAGTACGAATATATATGATGCTCGAATTATAGACTTTTAGGACCTTTTAGAGCTAGGAACACGCTCAATCGTGGCGAAAATCTGTAATTATGTAGCAATAATGTTGTGAAATGTTTTCGTGTGATTGCAGTTGCGTGCTATGTAACTGGCTAAACATGCTCAATTATTATTATTATTATTACTGCAATGTTTAAAAAGTTTCACAGATACAAGAGTACAGGTTCTTTAAGTAGACAATAAATTTAGCCAAATAATTAAACTACAAGTATATTCGAAAAAAAAATAAAAGAAAAACTTATTGACATTGCTCAAAAACAGATTTAGCAATGTTCGTATTTTTTTTAGGTATGCACGTGTCGACCGACCTTCCTGTAGCGAAGAGGCCTGGTATGATGAAATGAGCATAAGAAAAGTTAGGGCCTCGAGAAAGCAAATACTACGTATCCTTTTCATCCTTGTTACAAGCAATTTCTAATTGATAACTTGGTTATTCCGATGGCGTAAACAAAGACAAGTTTTTTTTAGACATTAAAGACAACTTTTAATTAGGGGCAATTTCGGCTGCAGCGTAAACGTGATATGACAAAAAAAAACAAAAATGATTCATTTAGCATACGCTGATCGCATATATCCACAATTTCAAAGACGCCAGTTTCGCTTATTGAATCAGTTTGGCCATTAAGTTATTAATAATACATACTGTTAAGTAACGATTCTATTTAAAAGAAACAAATGTACTCATTACTTACTTTTAAAGGGAATGCAAAGTCGGACATTGTGTGGGGGTGGCCAGCCTTTTGAGAGGACGGTGTGAAGCTGTAAGGAACGAAACGAAAACAACTATTGACAAATAATAACCTTTAACCCGCCCGATAACATCCAAATTTTATAATGAAATATATTAAACAAATGTTACGAATTTGAAATATAGTACTGCCATTAAGCATCGCTTAAGGCGGCTGGCTCGCTTCTGCATAAAATTGCCAATACTTGTGCTTATAAAAGGGACGCCTGTAGAATTAAGACTCCAAGATGCGAAACTTATGTATAATTTTGTAACCAAATTATTGGAGCTCTACAAGTTGTAACTAAAGCAATATGTGAGAATTTACGGTAGCGACTGAGTGAGCCTTAAAAAAATAGTTTTAACAAAAACCATAGGAAAATATTTTATGTAAAAAAAATTATGATTTTTTGCTAAATCTTTTAGATAATTATATGAGTTTACGTTATAGTTTTTTGTGCAAGGCATTAATTATGTGTGTAGCCTCAACTCACATCTTCATACGGCGTGAACCCGTCAATGCCCTTTTGCGTGACAAGGTACCATGATGAACGGTAATGCAGAAGGTTTTGAGAAAGCGCTGAACCCAGTTCGTGGAAGAGAAGTCTTGCTACTGATGATAACCTGTAATAGGAAAAAAATGTATTCTATGGTGTGTACAGGCAAAGAAAATTTTATTTGATGGTATAGCAAACTTTTTCGGTTTAACAAAATGATATTGCCGTTAATATTATTGGACGTTGCGTAATGAATAATTGAATAGCAAGAAATTTTCTGATAAAAACTGATCTATTTATACGTGACGCACTTTTTTGTAGGCTCGTCAAAGGTGACTAGCAAAACGATGTCCCCAGCCCGGAGATTTAGCAGAAGCGATTCCAAAAGGGATGAATCTGAAGAGAAAACACAGACGAGTTGATTCAGTCCACTGCACTTCGACGTTAGCGCCGTTTCATCAATATAATTGGCTCAATTACATTGCGCTGGCAGAATGTAACGATGTAATGGTGAAAAAAACGTGTAGTTATATACACACAACTCGAGCGCTCCAGAAGGAAGATAACTGGCACTAAATGTAGAATTTGTTTGGTTGAAAGTTTTTTTTCTATGTGGCAACGAATGTTACACCGTCTGCAAGCCTTGCGTATTAGCCTGAATTGCAATTTCTCTAGAGAGTTTGTGTTTTTCAAGATAAGGTCGTTACAGATCAGGTTAACATACAGCTGTTGACGCCACTTGGCATTCAGGCTACAACGGTCCGTCAAAATCTGTGTTTTAGCAATTGTATAAAAGACAATGCAAGATTATGCCATAAAAGCTAGGTGAACAACTTTAGCTTCAACTGAGTGACTTCAGAATACAACTTTGTTAGTAAAAATGTGTTATATATATGTCAAGTTAGACAATATATTGCTGTTTATTAGACAGTGTTGTCGATGCACGTACCATATTGGAGATAAGCATGATCATAGATCAGAATTTGCCATGCGTTGTTACGATAGTTATACAAATTTTCATGGGTAACTCCCACACATTTTATGTAGGGAATATGAAATTGCATCTTTTTACGAACCTTTTAGGATCACGTTCTAAGCCATGGAGCAAAATTGTTAGGTTTTTTCGCGATAGCAGCTTTACGTTTTCCGATTTTTCCTGCTGTTTTTTCCGACATTATCGGAGCACAAGCGTACTGGTCTACATCAAACAGCCCCTATTTAACAGAATATTATGTTTTTTTCCATTTGCCACAGAGTAAGCGTTTAGAAAGTTATTTCGTAGGCTGTGGGCAACCGTAGTTGAATAAATCTAGCCAGTATAAATACGTAACATATTGCCTGTTTTTTGCTAACCTTTCAGAAATGTTACATCGTTACGCGTAAACTGAAAAGATGATTAAACTTACAGTTATAAGTTATAAAATTACAACTTAATAGTTGGCTCATATAAAGGGTCGACAGCCTTTAGGGCTTCAATTTAGATAGACACGTTCGTTAATTGCTCTGTGTAAGGTCCTTTTCATAAGCGTAAAACGTATGAGTGATAAGGTCGACAAATAGAAAAATGCCGCAAGTAATATAATTGTTACTAAAAATTGTTTCTATGGAAGTCTTTGTTAAGATGTCAAAGTATCGGAGAGATCGACAAAAGGATCGCTCACTATATTGAATCAGCTCAGAAATTGAAACTTTTTTTTAACGAAGAACTACTTTAAACATTGTTAGACCATGCAGCGTGGTAACGCGTATAAAATCATCTTGCATCTACACGTATGACAACAATAGCCGTCTCCAGTTCGGTCGCTATATCCACACTTCATTTACTTTCAATAGTGAAATTAGCTTACAGCCACAGAAAGCCTTAATATATTATTCAAGCCCATTCGTCGCTTGAGTCAAGTACGACTAGAAGGATGCTTAAGTCAAATTACTGTTATTATTTTGAGCGTAGCGTATTTGTTCAACTGATAATATCGCATACTGGTTGGCTTGCAATGTCGAAAAAAAACTATCATGTAAAAACAATGATGATGATAAAATAGATCGCTTTTATAGGTGTCATAAATTTGCTATTACAAGATCATCCTTACCTTCTTGATAGGTATCGAAACGGATGACTTGCTGTAGGTGTTTACTGACCGTGTCTAGGACTACCATATTTATTCCTCGGCCGCCATTATTTAGACCATCACCTAGAACACTGAAAACATCACTTGTCAGATACACCGACAGCTGGAAAAATTCGGGGGAACAGACGATTATGCCATGGTGTTGATTTTCGTTAAACTTACTATTGATTTCATTTTTAATATTAATAATATATATATATATATATATATATATAAGTTTAGATGTAAAAAAAGAAAAATTAGAACAGCAAAAAATTAAATAAATGCCCTATTGAGTCAAAGTTCTAAGCATTTTCGGTCGATTATTTCAATTTCATCGGGACTATATAAGCACTACAATTTTGGAGATTCACTAACCGCTAATTACTATTTAAACATGTAGAAAACAAGAATGCCTTGTTTTCGTTTATCAACAAATTAGCTGAAAAGACTTAAACAAACTGATACGGCTGCACTGCAGACAATAACATCGATGCGGTACTAACGATCTATCCTACAGTGGAAGAGAAATAACTTTTTTTTTTATGATAAATATACATATATCAGTAATATCTATGTCTACTAGAGACTAATCAATTTGGTCATTATAAAGCAGTTACTTACTATTTTCCATCGACACAAACTTTTGGTTGATCGTGATGGTCAATACCAGTGAAGAGATGTGCAGAGAACGAATCCGAGCCACAAGGGGCGGGCAAACCGCAATTCGGCACCCTTTCGCCTACAGCCACCGATGGCACCACGTGGATAATGCTTGCACACGATGGCAAAAGACAAAGACAATACAATTAACACTGGCAAAGTTTGTCCTTTGCTTGCCAAATTCAATGGCGTCTTACTAAAAAACAAATCATGAACACTAATAATAAGCCACTGTTGTGGTGTGCAAATTAATCTAAAATTTATATAGCCAACGGCGAACTAGGCTAGCTGCACATCGTACAGTGTAATTTTGAAAATGGACGTCTGTACACACGTAGAGGTATGTTTACTATTGTTACCAATACTAGCAGTGAATCATGCCGGTAACTAATTACTAACTACAAACATATCTATATATATGTATATAATGATGTAACTGTATGGACGTTGCATGTCGTCCTTGCGCATTACTTACTCTTTACTGCCCTCCTGTTCAAATCCATTGAGGAAACCACGAAGATGCTGTCCGCTTGTAAACTGTGTAGTCTCTGTGAAACGATTTATTGGAAACCATTATAAGAAGAAGCCTATAAGGCTCTAATTCAATAACTAGTAAAATTGTTCATTTTTCGACGTATCGATTTTATTCGGTGTGTCGACCACAGAGAGATAACGACTGTTCACAGGAACCAGCAAGGAAACGCCATTTTATCGTGAACCTCGCTCGGCAGGCTAGACTTGTCGAACTTTTTTATAAAAACAGTTGTCACAACTGTATCTGTATCTAATACTTCATGCTTTGTACAATTAGACCTATTATACAGTACTATCTGGTATGGCAAAAATTCAGCTACTTCAGAGGCTCAGGCTTTAAAACCTTGCAGAACGCCTTATATTTGCTCTCAGGTCGAAGAACAGTTGCGATGCGATGTAAATTTTTTTAACGAACATCATCGTCGTCACACTCGACCTTGTTCTAGTTGGTGTTACAATAATAGACTTTGTCTGATTTGGCTGAAACCTGATGCACACAATTGTATGTGTGTGTGTGTGTTTTTTTATCCCTATCGAAGCCTGGCTTTCGCATGCTTCACGCAGTTCTACATACAACTTCAAATTTTGAAGAATATAAATTCACATCATGCTAATTTATTAGGTTCTCTCGTGGGAATCACTGCAACCTCAATCATGTGCTCATTGTGCATCAACAGCTCTAAAAATATATATATATATATTTATAGCATTATAAATAGAGCTTGAAATAATTAGCTTGGAACAAGATAATTTAGAAAAATATCTTTTTCGGTGAAAAAACGTTTTTTTTCTTTGGTACCACCCAACGTAGGAGCTGGCCAGGTTATCCGTGGAAAAAGAATAGTCTATAAACCGATTGTAGACATAGATGGCGACGCAGATGGAATTGGCTGTCAATAAGACGCAATGGGTTCAATTCTTAATTAACTATAGACGGAATTGATTTATTAAATATTGAATTGAGTGTGCTTGATCAGCATTTACTTTTTATCAAAGTGACATTACATGCAATATATGCGACACAGTTTATACAACCTTATATTGTACAAATCCGCTTTCACCTGTATTAGAGCACGGGTCGTTGCTTCAAGTCCCGCCGACGACAGATCAATACCATACAATTCGTGTAAATAGAAAATTATATGTGCATATGCATCCTCTACACAAACCCAGTGGCAAGTGGGCTGTCTCCGTAACAATGCGATGATAACATGTTTGGCAATGAAACCGAAATATACATGAGACTCGTGCTGAATGTTAAGTGACTGAAATAATACCTAACGGTAGTTAGTCCAACGGTAAATTGTAGCGTACTGGAGGATAATCGTTGGAAAAAATTACTTGGTCATATATATTGACAAACCCACATTACTTCCTATTTGAAATTGTCTGCTGAGGTCCGCTGTGCCTCATATAGTAGTTTGCGATTATTTAACAGGATGACACGGTAATAAAGACAAATAGCGACAAAAAAATGGGTTCACATTTCTCACCGTCAGTCCGATATCTAACTACCATTCTGAATCAACCCTTACGTAACATCTACTTAATCCCCGCTGTCTATACTGTAAAAAGACCTACTGAATCGTCAGCTGCCCTTTGCGATAGTGGCCCGCCTCGGCCTTGCCGGTTGATAGGCGTGTCCACCTGATCTCGCTTAAAAGATTAAATTTGGAGCCTGTCGTAAGGGGGGTTCGAATGAAAAACAAGCATGTCGCTCTTGTCAAAACTACTATTAGTGTCTTTGAAGCGGTCTCAAACGCAGGCAAAGACAAATTGTTTCTGGTTCTATCTATATATTCAAATTGAATTTTGGATTATTTGCTCATTCGGTGAGTACAAATTTACAATTTATCCTTATTTTTTTTTTAAATATCTCGCAAATCCGAATTGCAAAATAAATATGTCCTTGCGAGTTGATAAACTGCTGAATGTTTGCTATAAAATTAACTTTATACAATCCCATAATAATTCCGGTTTTGTACTGTACAGCTTGCACAGCAGTGACCATTATCTAATCAACAGTAGCACTTTTTTGTTTTTAATCTTCCTTTATTGCATTATCGTTAGCTACTACCTCTGTGTAGACTAGCTTTTAGAATTGCGTCTTTTCAACTATAGCATGAAAGACTTGCCTCCTACTAGTGGGAGTAGCTCTTGTTGAACTTCAGATAGACCCATAAAACAGTTGGGAAACCATACGAACAGCAACCAACGTTAATAATAGTATCCGCTTTCCGGAGTGCTTAAATTCTCCTGGTAAGTCTATGCCGAATTTCTACCGTGCCTTTTATTCAATTGATTTCTATTCTGTAAGGCTAAGTTATAACAACAGCAGCTGCACAATCGTATGGTGTGAAATACGCACAGCGAGTACAGAATATTAAAAATAATTACTTACAATGAGACCTGTTTATAGGGGTTTAGAAATCTACCTTTACCCCCTAACTGAATATTCCGGGTTAATACGTCCGGCAGTGCCCTTGAGTATCGCTTCGGACGAATGGGCCTTAACACACAGGAAAACGTGTTTACGTCCGATTTTGAACCTTTCTTTTTGAATTATTTACCCAAGTTAGGTGCTATTAGTATGCGAACGAATCCGCTTCGTTAAGAGAAAAATTCTGACATAACGCATGCCTATGCTGGTGACCGTAAGTTGTACAATGACGAAGTAATTGTAGGAAGGGTCATTAAACTCATAAATAAAACCAATTGTCACTATCTACATCGATATGGTTTTACCAGATAGCAACTCGAAAGACAAAGCTTCGACCTATATAGATTTTCAAGTACTTTGTTTGGATTTTTTATCTCAAATAAATTTCTATAGACTCAAAAGTCACTTTTCTTCATTTACTGCTGTGACGAACCCTGATTCCTAAGTCATTCTTGGTAACTCACGTTTTATTTCGCCGCTTCGCTTGGTTCTGTTTCCGTTTTGCGATATCAATCATCAGTCGAATGGAATTTGAGGTGTTGAAGATGTATGCCAATTATTCTACTTGTAGAGAAATGAAACGGTTATCCCGTCGGATATTGACCCAGTTGCCCGAGTTCAGGCGATGAGAGTATGTCGACAGAAAAGTCTTTAATACTACTATTAAGAACAAGCATTGTCAACCGTTGAAGGAAAAATATACCAATGTATTCGCTTAAGGTCTCCTATGTCCTATAGCCTAAAAGGCGGTGAATCTTCTTGGGAAAATATCCATTACAGGCACCTTTACCATTGGACAATATGACCTGACAGAGTGCGACTATAAATATCAGCGGATGAGCCACATGGACCAGTACGGATTTTCGCAAGGAGTCAGTCATTCAACAAAATTCGAGGAGAAAATGCCTTTTCTTGACTAAACAACTCATCTTAAGGCGAAGAAGAAAGTTAATAGCAAACTGAATAGGCCATCTGGCCTGAGTTTTCATAAAGTACTGTTAGGCAGTGTAGGGCGAAGTTTAAATGTGTGGGCCTAACATGTGACAAAATATTGATGAAAAGGCTATACGACACAGCGAGAAAAAAAAACAAAGCCTAACGATAAGAAGGCGACATACCTTTGTGCAGTCATGTGTCACGTTATGCGATAGAAAATACTGACTTCGAATGACTGCTGCTCCTCCTGCAGTTTGCCCCTGCCACAGACGTTTCGTGCTGGCCTAGCAAAGGTACAGATCGCTAAACATAAATAAATTATAAATAAATAAAAAAAAAAAGACAAATGGACAAGTGTCCATTTAAAACCCCAGATATCACTCACTGCTCAGAGCTCGGCTGTAAGCGGGATGGTCGTTAAGGCGTTGACCGTCCAGTACGTTGAGGACCGCCTTCCAGCTATGTCGGCCCGTTATATTTTTCTAACGATATTTCTCCCGGAGGCTGCTCTGCTAGCCTCGCGGGGTTCATTCGGCCTTCTTTGTTTCACGGCTCTGTAGCGGTTCCTCAGGCTCAATAGGCGGGCCGACCATACCTAATGCAGCAGGCTAATAGTCCGTAACAGTGTAAAGCCATGAGCTCTGTGGCTGAAGGACATACTCAACAAACGCGCCTGTTTGAAACGATGTATATTTCGTTGAAATCGGACATCGGGTCCCGATAAGTAGAACGAGACAAGTGATACCAAGGTAGCGAGGTCGGATAAGATTTTACACATGAAATTATTATTTGTCTTATCTTTAAAATGCTGCCCTGTGTTATGGCTGCCACTTTAGAACAACGCGTAATAAATATTTAGTGGTCAACTTGTTGCTCTAACATTATTTTGGGGCGCTGATTACCACTACAACTAGATAAGATTAGGATTATTATAGTTTCCTTTTTATACAAACTGCCATCATAGGTGCGATATAGTGCTACCATTGACATATCTTACACAGGTCGGTGGCAGCCTCCGTAGCATCAATAGACACGAAAAAATTTTCTAACTAATTTTATTAATGAAACGATTTATTAATCAGCGAATAGAACAGTTGAGGATCATCAGACGATCTAAAAATATACGTAATTATTACTAGGCAGTAGCATAGTGACCTTTGGATACGTTCATCACTTGTTCAAGTCTATATATATATATATAAAAATATCCGAATTCACGGTGACCAGCAACGTACTATGGTTTGGATCTCGTGGCGCTGTACTCTATAATTCCAGTGGATGGTAAACATTAATCGTATACAATATTGATTTCAGTTCTGCCGTTGAAATTTTGGCGCCAAAATAATGTAACAATGAGTAACACGTAAGCTCAAAGATGATATGGGCGGATCATATCTCCACCGATGTATTTATACAATTCTTTGAAATCATAATGCCATTACAGGTCCGTCGCAGTTTCGTTGTCAAACCTGCACCACGTACGGTTAATTATTACGCCTTTAAGTAATCGTCAATATATATATATATAGTCGTGTGTCAAAATTCGAAATCTATTCAATTTCAGAGAGAGAGAACGCCATATTTTTACAACTACTTAACTGTAACGTGAGTGAGATTTCTTTCCGTAGATAAGTGATATTCTAGAGCTATACACTCTATACCTTGAGAGCAGATACATAAACAAAACAAAAGGCCTTTCTTCTGCTATATTTATGAAACGCCCCAGTTGATATATTGATATTTATTTGACACCTTCAGCAACATTATGTATTCTTTAGATATTTTAATGTTTCGCGCAAAAGAATAGTCACTTTTTAATCTACGTTTTTGATTATCACCGTCTTTTTTTCAACTGCTTTCCTGACTTATTTTCCAGTCCGCTCCAATCTCTATGCTTCTATCTAACTCGAGTGTTACCCGAGGACAGAACGGAAGTTTCGCTTAAACTCCGTGAGCACTTGTTTGCAAAATTTCTTCTTTACCTTAACTAGCCGTTGTCAACTCTGATCACTGTCTGGCCAATATGATATTGTACTTATTGCTAAGATCGAATTTTTACCGTGATACGCTACCGACACAGCTAGTCGTGTACAATGTACGTTTTTATGGGCGCGACAAAGCCCCTGGCCCGCGTTATCTGCTGTCGCTTCAAAGAACTGCCAAAAAAAGAAAGTACGGCTATCGAAAAAGCAAATTTTGAATGGACAGATCATATTTACCGCCACCTGTTTGTTCACACAACGCAGGCAAACATGGAAGCAGGGCTTACACAGGCCGATTTTTAGGCCCGCTATGCTTCACATCTCTCTTAACTGTTTAAAGGAGCTTCATCAAAATGATTGATTCTACGTTGTAAACATCCAGCTGATGAAATTTTTATCTCATTTTATCCATATCTGTTGCTAAGCGAAAATGTTTCTTTAGGTAACGTAATAACGTTTCTGGTTTCTGACCACCGGCTGGCCGAACGAGTCGTACTATATGACTTCGTAGCATACTGAACAAGGAGCGCATTTTACCATGAAGATAACACTGGATCATCATAATTCAAGTTTTAGATCGGAATTCCGGAGTATTATCTCTGAATCGGCCTCTGTCATGTATTTCATGAATCAGCTTGAATTTGGTTTATGTATACATTCATTAAGCCCCTAGATCATCAAAGAACCGTTGTTATACTCATAATTGCTCGCTTCGTTTACGCCTAATTTAGTCATCAATTGTATATTGTACGCCTACCAGTTCGATAAGTCCTTAGAGAGGCTTGTTCGCCAAACGCTTGCATAGAAGCTAATGGTTTATTGATAGCTTGCTTCTATCTATTGATTTATGCGTTAACGAGTAAATCTAATCGAGATTTGTTTTTTTAACATTCGACTAAAAATCTGTCCATAAATCAAACAAATAAAACTGTTTAGCGCCAGCCTACAGACAGGCCGTCCCTATGGGCCACTTGTCTACTCCATTTCGTGACCACGCTTAAAGTGATACTAGGAATACCATGACACGGTTATGTGATTTCATCGGCCTATAAAGTGACGGGTAAACGATATGGCTAGCTTGACAAAATGCTGAATCGATTTCATAAATATATAATAGCAGCCTAACAATTTAAAGGGTGGCTTATCGAACTGAATTGCTCAGCCGTAGAGAATTTCATAGTGCTCTATTTAAATTTCTGGTAAAATCATTGCAGAATGATTAGGGTGCGAATAGATTGAATTAACTTGAAAAACCAATACAATGCCCCAAAACAGCTTTTTCAAGAAAAATACAAATTGTCCACACCGCCATTTGTTTTTATAGTCTTCGCATCCCTCTGTTGTGCATAGGTAACTATGTTTGCCTACTACGATATCCTCTTTTGTTCGCCATAAAGTTAAAGGAACACATGTAATCTAATGAATTTTCCCTTGAATTTTTTTCAACTAAGATTAAAAAATGAAATTCTATTGGACT
>NW_019213460.1:33197-106481 GCF_002532875.2 Varroa jacobsoni
ACACATAAAACTTATGTATCTTTCACGAAGTTCATCGGCTAGTTTTCTCAGTGGAATAGACTCCTTCAAAGCGCAGTACACCGATCAAGGTTTTTAGGACCTGACAGAATTAGGTAATCAACGGCCTCATCGGTGCCAATGGTCTAGTGATATCTTTTTGAGAGCTAGAAGCTTGCGTTTCGTCAGCAACATCTGGCAGTAAGCCCCCCGCTTGTTGCGACTGTGATGACAACGGATTTCTTAGAAACGACCTTTCTCAAGAATGAAGAAAAGGAACGCAAGATCCTTTTGCTGATAAGCTACCTATGGTTGTTCGACAAGCGACGAATTATCTTACCTCGATGTAGATATCAGTGCATCTAGTGACTGCATATTTTATAGGCCTTACTTCTTGCGTTCTTCGGCGCTGACAACGGCCGATGACTTAATGATTACTCTAATATACGCAAACACAAACAGGCCTTTTTCGTGTTCGATGTGGATCAAGCCTCAGGTTCTTCAGATTCAGTACCATGAGTAGTTTTTCCAATCCTGTTTGCCGCTTTAGCACGTACAGCCGCTGGCATCTTTGTTACTTTCGATAGCAGGATAACAGAAAGAAAGCCCAAGTGCACGTTCCAGTAAGAAAAACAACTTAGGGCACAAAAAGTCCCCATCTGATATCTTTGGTAGTTTATAGCTTAGAACTTGTCGACACTGTAAACTTAATTTTGTAAAGTACAGCTCAGATGAGGCCAGAAATAGTCATACCATTAATGTTACATTATTCAAGGTAGCAGTAATGTATTTCATTGGAAACGCAATTTTATTGTTTTGTTCTGTCGATCTAGGTTGCTTCTGTTTGTCTGATGAACCGAATAACAGCACTACCCCGTGCGATAATTCGGAATTTTATTTTCGGGAAACAGGCGCAGGTTAAACGAGTGAACTTCGAGACACTGGCTCCTACCACTCAAGATTTTTTTTATAGCTGACAGCTCACAGTTGTCTCTTCTACGACAAGCCTCGATAACTTTACCTGTAATTTTCTATTGCTCCAAGAACCTATCAGGGTGGC
The DNA here is from genome assembly GCF_002532875.2 of Varroa jacobsoni. NCBI lineage: Eukaryota > Metazoa > Arthropoda > Arachnida > Mesostigmata > Varroidae > Varroa > Varroa jacobsoni. The sequence continues at coordinate 34,255 of NW_019213460.1, forward strand.
AGGGGCTTCAATATGAGTACTAATCAGGAGAAGCAATTACAACTAAGTTTATTGCCTCTCGTATTTCTAGTCGGATGTTTATAGTGTCAACAACGCGTGTCTGCGCCCAGATTCGAACTTAGAGCTCGCCCTTGTTTCGACGGTTGAATGGCAAACACTTGACCAGTGAACCATGATCAACAACTTCACCGAGGTCATCATTAGTGAGTAACACAGCGGATAAGCTAGTGATGGCTCTGCATTAAGTGGCGGCTAGACTTCGAGAAGAGCGAGAGAAAGGCTGGATCTGGGTAGGCAGACATTTATCTAGAGCTACCGCTCTCACAGTCCAGCTTGACAGCATGCGAGAGCAGCCGCAGACGAGCACTGCCCTCTTTTAATCAGCTGTTGCCACACTCTTTTGAGCAGCATCCAGTAGGACATTGCCCGTTCGCTTGCCTGCGTCTTATTGAAAGGCAGCGAAACGAGCGTCTGAAAGGAGTCGTCAACGGCGGTTGATACAAACAATGTAACGTTTACGACGAGCAAGCACTGTGCCGCTCTGCTGCTGCCGTCGCTCTTAGCTCGAGTTGCCGGCGGCGTAAGTAAGAGTTGAACACCGCGCCAGCCCCGGCCACTGACAGCGACGAACGAAAGATGCTGGCCAGCCGGCTAGCTCTCTGCTCTGTCAGCCGGCCGGCCGGCCGGCCGGTCGGTCGGTCGGTCGCTCGATTGGTCGGTCGGTCGGTCGGTCGCTCGATTGGTCGGTCGGTCGGTCGGTCGGTCGGTGGACGCTGTGCCCTTTCTCAATCAGGTTTCTCTGTTTTATCCATTAGAGCTGCTGTTCCTATTGCTTGCTAGCTCGCTGACTCGTTGTCGTCGTCGTCGTCGCAGGCAGCTAACCAGGCAGACAGGTTGATTTGCCGCTGCTGGTGGCTGAGACGCCGGCCGACTCAAGACGACATGAGCCGAGTGCGGCGCTCAACGACGAACGGGCGGTGGTAGAGAAGAAATGAGAAAATTAGAGGGTGAGACCATCACACCACCGGCATCAACAGCAGCGCGACCATTCCACATCACATCACGACGACCACGACCACCGCAAACTGCCGCAGTCAGTCCACCGCTGCTGGGCACTCGGCAGCAGCCCCAAAAGTCGTCGTCGCCAGCGCCGCCGGCTTCATTTGCATACAAGGCCCGAACGGAGTGCACGTCAGCGCCTTCATTCAAAGACCGAAGCGGACGGCAGAGCCCATCCGGCCTGCATCTAATTCCACGCCAGTCGTACGCGGTTCTCTGAATCAGCGAGCAGACAAACGAACTGTAAACCAATCAGCCGGTTCGGGCTCTTCCTATTCGCTTCGTTTAGCTGTTCGTGAACTTGTTTTTGTTGTTGTCGACGTTCTCGGTTGCGCGCTGACGCGTGTTTCTGTTTCTGTTGCTGTTGCTGCTGTTATTGTTGTTGTTCTTGTGGTGGCATTACCGGTAACGTCGATAGCGGTGCCTGCGGCAGTTACTGCTCGTTGTAGCTAAAATTTTCAAACCTTCATCTTCGATATTGTTGCTATTGTTGTTGTTGTTGTTACTACTGCTGCCGTTATTGTTGTTGTCGGCAACGGCGGCGTTGGCTTTTGCAACAAGGCAGACCCGCCACTGTCAAGAAGCAACTAATGTCCAGTGGCGAACGAACGGACGAACGAACGAATTTCGCCCAAGAGTTCCTCTTTTTCTCTACCAGCTTTGCTTCAGTGCCGGCGAGTGTTGCCGGACTTATACGACTCACGGCTGCGTGAGGTGTGACAGGAACGGGAGGTTTCACGTTTTTTTTTTCTTTGTTTTTCCCTATCTTTACTTTTCGTCCGTACTGCTTTCTGGTTCTCGTTGGCGATTGTGGCGGTGTGCTTCGGCCGGTGGAGAAAGGTAGTGATCTCCGTTAGACACCGGAACCTACATTGGAACGCACGAAGTTGAGTGATTTAAGCTGAATCAAACTACGACGAAGAGTGGAGGTGGTGGAGTGGCACCTGTTTAACGCGCCCGCTTCAGAACATCATATAGAATAGACTGAAGGCAAACATTTGGCTGCATACTATAGTGTGGTGTTCTGTTAGTACTAGAAGTAATCGTTGAAGATGTCAATCACACAATCAGTTACACAGGAAGAGCTACACAAGCAGCAAAGGGTCAAAGGGGCGAAATTTGCCACCGCTGATGATTATCGAATAAAGCTCGTCTGGCGAAATGTCATTCTCATGGGCTACCTTCACATTATTTCCATCTACGGCCTATACCTGATTGCGACGCAGGCCATGTGGAAAACTGTTGGATGGGGTACGTACTAGTAACTCTGATTAGCCTCGCTACGTGTATCGTATAAGTTACTGCTGTAGACATTGTTGTTGCTCACTGAAATTCTCGTTTGGCAAATGCGTGCTTCTTAATTCTGTTCCATCCACATGCAAAAGCGTCACTATCTTATACGCGTAAAAATTACTTGCGTATGTCGTATCGTTCGTTGTACATTTCACAGTACATTTCACTGTTCGAAGTACATTTCACAAAATTAGCTGTCGACTGATAAAGTTATTAAATGTAGGGAGAACTCTTTCATGTAAGGTCTCGTTTTCGTGCAACGACGCCGTTTCAATCAATACGGCCTCTATCCATTCGTGATAATTTTCTGAATAGGATTTGTTTTTTCTACAAACAGGCCTTCGATCCCAGTGAATTTGGCATGGGCCATCAGGTTAAACGTTTTTTGAGCTAATAAATCGAGTATGCTACTTTCTACCATACTCTCATATCGACCGCCGACATTGTAGCGCGGGTAATTATACGCTTTCGGTATTCAACAGTTGCCATTAACACTAAATGAAATAAGGCATATAGATTGTTGCAGCAGCGATATCTTATGAGTCTGTGTAATCTCTACGACTTGGGATAATAATAAGAAAAAAAAAAAAAAAAAACTCTATCTAGCGAGAAAACGCAAATAAAACACAAGTCCAATTCAGGCCGACAATAGTTATTCAAATCTTTGCTCTCAGCAGATATATATCAGCAGATATATATGGTAAATAAAGCAAAGAGAATTCAATTAAATGTAGTACTTTCTCGCATTATAAACCATGCACGTTATTCGAAACAGAACGACGGAATCACGTAACCGTTGGTAATTGCCAATAGGTACCCGTTTTGTGAAATCACTGAAACCACAGTAGTAGAAACTTTCTGTCGAAATAGTTACCCCCTTCTAGCTTTTAATTTGGACCGAAACATAGTGACAGTCATAACAAGCACGAAAACAAAAAGTCATCACAAATTTTATGTCTACGAAATGAAGAACGCTGGCCTAATCGTTCAGCAGAGCTGGCTGGTGGACTCTCATTGATCTTCCATCGCTGGCTTCTATATTTAGACGCATTCTACCCAACTCCGATTCATGTAAATACATCCCTATCAGGTTGTAATTTGTACAGGCTCGTACACGTCGCTTTTGAAAACTTAGCGCGTCCAAATTGTATCGCAGAATGTTTTCACTTATAGCAGCTGATCGAGGTCACCACTGCTAAAACCACAGCGTATTCATGATAGATGCTCGTTATATACACAGGTATTTCTAAATAATATTATGTTACGGATAAATCTCGTGACCGTTATCTGACCTGCCGCCTCCAACTTATGTGGTCTATTCGTTGCGTGCTATCGAACGGTTGGGTCATGCTTTTCTTTAATCAAGCATATTAAGACCTATCCTGTTATCAGGTCTTATGCTAAAAGACACGCTTAAGGTCTGACCTAGCGGCAAATCGATCAATATAAATTACTAGCTATACAGATACAGATCTATGTCGCACTATCTAATGTATCAATGAATGCTTTTATTGTGTCCGTTTAGTCGGCAGCTTTCCAATGGTGCTCCCACAATGATCTTGATACCGGCAAAGGTGAACACTTCCTCGCTTGAGTACGTTTACTAGCGAAAAAGGCTCAAGTCTACTTGACTTAATTACAGTGTACATGTTTTGATTTATAATACTGTTATAGGCCTAAATTACGTAGAGATTTTACGGGAACAGTCCAGCTATAAAAATGTTATTATTATTATTTATTCAAGCTGAATTATAATAGACTCGCCACAGACTCTGTGAACTCGACGGCCAGAATCAATTGCTTAGTCTTTACTGACAAACGATGAGGGCCCTACAAGGCCCAATATACGTATAAAAATAAAATAAACGAACTTGGTACTTGTTATCTATGCGCATTTGACTCAGGGAACAAGCTTCTGGGTCAGTGTTTGTCTTAGGTCGATTTCCATTACTCCAAAAAGCTCGAATCTTCGAATACGAATACCGACCACTTGCCAAAAAAAGAAGCAGCTGCCCCACCTATAGGTTGATGCCATTTTTAAAGTGCATACCCTCCTTAGCACGTATGGATATGGCCAGAGCACAGAATCTCTTAGCAGTCAGTATTTTTTTAATTAACGTGTAGCAGTTTGTAACAGATTTTTCTAGCGCTCTTCTGCTTCTTTGAAAATACGTAATATTTGACCCTTTAAACAGTTTTAAATCTTTGTCGTTCCCGTAACAAATCAAAGACGCCTCTTCAATCGAAGTCATTCGATTTCGAACATAGGGAACATTATCCAACGTATGAATATTATGGGATGTACAAACATGGCGTGCCCGAGGTTTAATTACTGCTGCTTTCTACTGGACTCTTGTCGAATCAACTGTTCCTACCTGACGAAAAACAACAAAACTACATTTTAAACTCAACGAAAAGTTTGGCCTTAACGATTTTCAACCACGTCAAGATGCAAAGTTCATTCGACGGGCCGTTTCTAATCGCTCCTTTTGTCGGTCGTTGGGTACCTATGTTTGGGAATCTAGGCACAAAGGCAGGACACAGCCTAACGCGGCAACAAGGGAAGGCTTACTGTGTCTGTATGTACACGGTGTGATTTTAGGTGGGCCAAGACGAAACTGTGCAACGCTGTGTTTTGTGGTCAGCAATTATCGTCGCCTCAACTGGCCGGCACGCCAAGACATCCACGTTGAATATGTCCGTTCACCGTTGAAGGTCGCTTTCGTCACCCTGATGGTTAGTTAAATTTTCTTCATCTAATGCTGCTTCCATTGATTCTCTACAGCGAGGCAAACCGGCACGCAGCTGAACTGTATGACTGAACTAAGCTCGCAGTCAAATGTGAACGAACTGTCTCTATTATTGTTGAACAAACGCAACGACGCTGTTTAAGGGCGGTCAACAAGTACCGTCCTTCACGTGATCCCGTTTTGGAGACAAAAATCAGTAACTACAACACGAAACGCTTAGCTAATCCGATCGAATCGCGAGCTCTATTGATCTACGGTAAAGTGCAGCATCGTCCAGCCAAGTTGTTACGTCAGAGAGCTTATCGCCAGGCGCAGTAGGCACACTGACATTTACCATCTTCGTATGACGGCAGCCGCGCGCTCGATACAAGCGCCACTCGAGCCGGTTAGATGTCCGCTGCTCGGAACGAAATGAGATATACAGAACATGATTTACTCATGGGGTTCATTTTGTCTCCGCTGGTATCTGATCTTAGAAAATAGGTAGCTCACGTTGCCATCCGAGGGCGTAAAGTTGTGAGCACTAGTTCGCCGGTGTAGGACGAGATGAAAGATCGTTTTACATTGAGAACAAGGCGTGCGTGCATTGATTTGTTCGTGGCGTTCAATTATGTAGAGGTTAGAATATGCTAGAGCGAGCACAGTAGAAAATAAGCTGTTAACGGTCACAGGGTCCCTGGAACTGGACGAAGCTGAAAAGCTGCCGTTAGTTTCTCACTAGCGTTATCACACTAAACGAGTTCGATGTCGTTAATCTGTTCTTAACAATCTGTGGTATTGCGAACAAATTGCGAAGGCAAGAAGCGCCTTTGATTAAGGCGGTGTATGAAAACGGATGTGAGGTGAGAACAATGGTTTTCTACTTCGTACTCGTCAGTTGCTACAAAGCTGCGCAGGGTTCCCAGACTACTCGTTAACGTTGCTCCCCTAGCGACGTTCTAACTCCGAAGTCATCCTAATTGATTTCCATTATAAAGATTCCCATACAAAACAGCACTATCAACGATCTGGTTATTTTTAGCTTAAACTAAGCTAAAATTGTTTAACTATTTAAGATAGAACGATAAGGTAGTTCGATTTAGGTGTCGGAAATGCGTGCAATCTTACTGGTAGTACGCGTATAAAACCGCATTAATTGAACGAATGGGCCAGTTTTCGGTAGCTAGTAAAATCTGCGCACGTTAGAATCACTTGGAAAGAACTACATCGTCTGCTGGGAGTATATAGATACGATACTCTCTGCAAGATCGACTCTATCAACCTGCTATTTTTACTCTAAGCAGATATAGCGTTATTCGAATGTTGTCCAAATGGCCGCAGTTTCGGGTGGCCGCCGCTTAACCAACCGTTAGCGCGGAATCCCGTTACCTAATAATAGCTGTAACTTTTATTCTCCTCAGTGGTTTCAAGCGAGTCATATGTTCTGCTCGCTGATTACCCTTACGTTCATTTTGACCGCTTCGGACTATAATCTTTTCTTTCCTTTCCTCTGGCATAGCAATTTTGGCTTTGTCTTGCCTGACTAAAAAATTATGGAACTATTAAAAGTTGCCATATTAATCCTATAGCTGCCTACTAAAATCGTTATTCCATTTCCAAGCTGGTCACCCACTGAGATGCTACACCTCTATATAAAGAATACGGTCACAATGGATGCGTCTTGTCTTTTATCAATCTGTCTCAGAACAGTTGACTCAGCTCAAAATATAAACCGATACATTGCGTGGGCCGTCCAAATGCAGGCCGGAGCGAAACAGTTACGGCAGAGTAGCAGAAATGGCAGATAAAATTCATTGTATCCGCTTCTACCCATTCATTGCGCCCAAACCAGCCCGCTCTTAGCTCTCTTCTACGTTACCAGAGTCCTATAATCCTTCGAGGACGGTCTATCTTAATAGAGATGCAGTAGCGATGTCCGTGATTAGGTGTTGTTTAGAAGACATTTGCAAAAGATAAACAAGGTAGATAGATGTCGAACGATTTATTCGATTTGGTGTTAAATGTAGGCTGCTGAATAATTTGAACTGTCTGAGGAACGAATTGGCACTCCTCTATCAATTTGCCAAGGCTTATAAGCTAAACAATTGCCCATTTAGATATTGGCAGACTGTTCAGTTGATGCCCTTTGCCTAATGATGTTTAATACGTGTGCAATTAAATACTGTTCCAATTAAATATGGGCTTCATAATTAACTCCACTCAGTCAATGTTTCGCTAAAAAATATACAGCTTTTACATGAGCATAGAATTTCTGAGTCTAGTCTTTGGCTTTTTTCGAAATCCATCATTTTCGACGTCCTCTGTTCACCATATGTGGCGACTGCTGTTTAGTAAGCAGACAAAACAGTTGCGTTGTCAGATGCATATATCTTACTCTGTTTACTTAAGGCAAACGTGGTACGCCATGGGTTTATCCTAAATATAGGACCTTGTCAGTTAATAAAGGATTTACGTTAAGACGCAGCAAATCTAAAGCCAATTGTGATTTACAGCACATATAGCCCATTTCCTGTAATGTGGTTTTGCTTCTAATAAAACGTAGGTCGGATACGCAATGAAAAGATTCTAAAAATCGCTTGCAGAACACGATACGTTTGCGGATTAGAGTGCGTATAAATAAAACAAAAAAAAAAACACGTACGGCCTGTAATTAAGTTCTAGTAATTCTGGTAAATTGGGACAAGGAACTCGTGATACCTATACCCGAATCATTTCCCTAAGCCTAGAACGGGGTCCGCTACTGAGCTCAATCGAACGAATGGGAACTGAAAATTTCAGTATTGCCCTCACAGTTATAATAGTCTTTGCTATTTTTTGAGTCAACTACGGTTAAGACGCACCGTGTGTTACATACACCATTGACGATACATTTACCATATTAAAGTGCGTTTGCTGCGAGGTTCTCCGAACGATTTTACCGTACTGGCGTTGCGTTTTACGTTACGCTTAAATTTTACGTGCATAATTTGGTTTTGCCGACTTCTTGATGATGATCGGGCTCATATACTGGCGTTTTTTTACGTTATACGAATTCAGCATATTAAAATTTAGCCATTCTACTGCATAAAGTGCCGCCATCTGTACCTTACATGCTAAAAAGATCCTTTGCAGGTTACGTACTATTTTTTTATTGCGATGGTCCATGTATAGAGCAAGAGATAACTGGAACGCGGCTACTTTTATGTAAATTCCCCTGGTTATATACTATAAATATGTACACGAATTGGGAGAGTACAAGTAAAGGAATAATAACATGCTAATTAATTGTCAATAAAGCCACTACGAAAAAACGAGCGAAACCTATAATAATATTGCAACGAAATATTCTTTTATAATGGTGATTATAATAATTGTATACAAGAGGCCATGTTACGTATGAAGTGTTTATTAAGCATACGCATTTCTGCGTATGTTTAATAAACACTTCATACACAATAAATATGGATATCAATTTTTTTCGATTTTTCTATTTCATTTTAACAATCCCGTGTTCTTATAAATTTACATTGACACCAAGGTGAATAAAGTAAACGCTGACTGCGTATTTGATCATTTCAATCAACCGTAAAGTGCCTATTCCATCTTAACCAGTAATAATATTACCATCATCCACGACACTGCGTGACACTTCATTAGATTCTCTTAAAAAAATTTTTAATTAAGCATAAGTCATCGTCTAACTTTGAGTGGTAGACTTTCAGCAGACGCTTCCCATTCCCCCTGTATCAAGCGCCGAACTAAATTAGTAGCGTAGTATTTCTTGGTAATATAGTAATGTTCATGCCTTCATTCAATAATTCCGCTTTTGTCAACCACCAGAAAGTTTAAAAATTGCCATGCGCCGTCAACCAGTTTGCCCTGTAAATGAGTGGTAAGGCTAACTAAGAGTTCTCATTGCACTGTAGGTCCATGCTGGCTTGCCTATCTACCATCATCTAAGTTACTCCACTCATATTCCTATATGTACCTTCTAGGATTAGTTATTTCTGTACCGTGTCCTTCTCTCCCTTCTAAGGAGCAGGTATGATATGCTTCCTGAGCGGCCTTTGCACAACTGTCTCTCAATTCGTGACTGGTCACTGAGATTCGAATTGTCAACACCGCTGTGTCAGTATAATGGCATTTTTCGTACCTCTGACGCTTTTCGAAACTCTCCACGTAGTTTTGGTCTCTCATGACTAGCGTTAGTATGTGGTTAATTATGGTGGCTCTGCTACAAGGTGCATGGCCGAAAACAGAAGCCGATGATGTATAGAAAAAAACATTTGTGTATATACATATATATATGAAAACAAGATGGTATATATTTTTAGCAGCGAATGATACAACACAATCAACAGAGTTGATTGAGCGACGCTCAGTTTACTGGTTTCTGCAAGAAGGCTATAACATTCGAAAAAAATTAGGATTACATAAGAGGGTACATATTACCAGAAAATATGTCAAAATATCTATAAATATAACAAGTAAAGTAAAAAGTTAGGATGATACCGAAAATCGTTGAACGCAAAAATTGAAGAAAATGTGTATTCCGTTAGGTCTCTCTATACCCCGGCATCGTTTTAGAAGTAATGTAGTTTAAAAATACAATATATTTCCAATTATCGTTGAGCTTAAAAAATTGACTGATCTCCTTAGAATTGTATCATAACGAGACGGTTCGACTAAATGGACCTCGCGGTTGATCGTAGACAATATTCGATTAATAACCTACAATCGTATTTATTTTAATTATAAATACTGAACAAGAGTGTGTATAACAAAGTCATTATGTATCAAAAGCCTACCAGAGAGATAGACCTCTTTTCTGTTAAGAATTTTTCAAAGCTGTCCTGTAGTATATGCGCTATGGTATAGACAGCTAACCAGTTCTGGTTCGTGCGGTAAGGCACGGCCGTTTTAAAGTGCGGTAAGGTCGAAAACCGTGAAACTGAGAGAATAACCTTATACCATACTATAAGAATAACTATTATCAATGTCTGTTACAGCATATATTATGTACTTCGCCTCATGTCTGGGAATCACTGCCGGCGCCCATCGTCTCTGGGCTCATAGGACGTACAAGGCTAAACTTCCTCTCAAAATTTTCTTAGCTTTCTGTCAAAGTATGGCGTTCCAGGTTTGTACACGGCATCTACGCTATTTCAACATATTTTTCTTTTGCAAGTACTGTCAAAGTTGGGAAGCGTAATAGAATCCAATGGATTACTGGTGCAGCTAGACTTAAAAAAAATTGTTACTGTTTTGTTCTAGAATCACATAATGGAATGGGCCCGTGATCATCGAGTTCACCACAAATATTCGGAGACGAACGCTGATCCCCATAATGCCAAGCGAGGGTTTTTCTTTTCTCATGTTGGGTGGCTCCTTTGCCGAAAACATCCGGACGTCATTGAGAAGGGACGAAAAATAGATCTGAGCGATCTTCAGGCTGACCCCGTCGTCGCTTTCCAGAAACGTCACTATTTGAAGACCGTGCTCATTTGTTGCTTCATCTTTCCGGCCGTCATCCCGATGTTCCTCTGGGGCGAAACTTTTCTTAATGCTTTCGTCATCTGCTCACTTACAAGGTATAACTATTATCTAAGACCAATAAAATGATTTTACTACAGTACAGGATCATCTATGAGCATAAATCATATTTGACAGTGATTCTGATCTCAACTCGAGTGTGCTGATTTAAACAGAAAAATTTCTGATTCAAGGAGCTGGAGGGTCGTTGATTCAGCCCCTATTATCAATATATGCCACAGGGGCAGTATGCTTAAATATGGAAAGTTCAAATATTTCGGTTTAAGCCTTTAACGCTTAATTGGTCCACAACAATATGAGCTCATCCACGAACGGTACTTGGTATTCGAAGGTTCTACTTAATATTAATTTCGGAGAAAAGTGAAGGGGAATGACAATATTTTTTCTTAATTATAATAGTGGCTTGCGTGAGGCCACATACGAAAAACTACCCATATCTAGCCCATTTTATGCATTTATCATTAAACGTAATGGAGCTGATTTGATTTTGTCAACGGTTAATCAGATCAGCACTCAAACACTTCGTATATACGCGTTAGCAACAACTTTCATCATCAACGTGCAACCAGAGAAACTCATTGTCGGTATCCATTGCTAAATCTCTCTCCTTTTCCTGTTGCGATGATCAAGGTACTGCATTTCACTGAACGTGACCTGGCTTGTAAACTCAGCTGCCCATATGTGGGGTCACAAACCTTACGATACCAACATCAACCCGGTCGAGAATTGGGGAGTGTCCGTAGGCGCTATTGGAGAAGGCTGGCACAATTATCACCATACTTTTCCCCATGTAAGTAACACGTGGCGAAGAACGATCCGACTTGTTATTTGCTATATTTAGAGGTGTTAGGTTAAACAGACTTCTCACGCTAAGGTCGTTGAATCCCAATCGGAAATGAGTAATCTATGAGCCTAGCGCTGGTTAAGCTATTCTACAAGACTAATATGATAAGTGTTAAAAAAAAATTATGTGAAACATCATAATGTCAATAATTAAGCTTATTTCAGTAGAATTTTTGACGCAAATGACAACCATCGTCTTATTTGAAAACAACCATCAAATGTGTCCTTCTTCTATAGCCGCACATCTTGAGATATTTAACTATAAAATCAAGTTCTTCTAGATGTACTTAGATGTATATAATATTTGATGAACTGATGAAAATCATTTCTCTTTTGGGCGTATGTCCTGAAGGCTGTTCTGGGCTCCCTTCTCAAAATGAGCGCTATATCAAACTGAAGTGGACTCACTCGTCAAATTTCATGGTCTGGCTTAGATGCCCACCAAATATTCATTGATAAATGCTGGGGCATTAGAACGGTGCATAGACCTGTTGAGTCTAGGAATGGTCATAGCGCTTGTAACGTGCGCGGTCAGACCACAGAGACAAACCACAAACCCAATAGCTGAAAATATAATACATCATCTGTTCTATCATGTATTGTCTTGCAGGACTACAAGGCCGCGGAACTTCCGTACACGCTAAACCCAACGACTTTAATTATCGATTTCTTTGCCCTAATCGGTTGGGCTTATGATAGACGTAGCGTTTCCGCAGAAACAATTAAGGCACGCAAGATGCGCACAGGTTGGGAAAGTTTGAATCCGGAGCAGTACGTTGAGACGGAACATCCCTATTGAAATAAGCGCTGAGCTTGCGTTAACGAAAATCTTCTCATGAACTTAGCAATGTCAATTTGATTAGCACGCATTTGGCCGTTTGGCTGGGGGTCAGTCTAGTGGTGTGTGTCTAAGAATTGATATGATCAGAATTGGAAGTCAATGGCAAAATTCAAGCATTTTCTCCAATTCCAAGATGTACGGGCAAGCGACGAATCCTCTAACACACGTTTATACTACCCAAAGTGAGGAAAATATTTTTAACCGTGTCCAAAACATATCTCAATCCCCAGTACAGAGAATATATCGATAGTTATTCTGGTATTAGCTCTACATATAGATATAAAAATGTTGCTATGTAAATCTTGAAGATCTAGGGGTATCGTTGTCAAATGCCTCGTGGAGGTCCTTCAATAATTTTTGGCTGTGCCTTACGTGATACCAAGTACCAAGGCTGATTTGCAATGAACGTTGTAGCGTACGAGCTTTTTTCTCTGACAGACTAACAGGATATTCATAATGCCGATGGAATGTATAATAATTTCAAGTTAGTTTCGAGCCTTTCCCGAATCAGATATACGAAATCCTGACGACTAAAACAGTTTCCGTCGTTTAAATGATGCCTGCTTCAATAAGTTGACTGGTTCCAACGGCACTGTTGTTAGTTAAGTCTCCACAAACAAGGTGTAAGCGCTGAGAAATTACGTTTTGTAAACTAAGCAGGAATTATTCTCATCGATAGGGCTAGTGGTAAGAGTCCTTGAAAACGCAATCAATATAGCTTATCTCAAAGATGCTGCTTTAAGGAGCTACACATAAGTGCGATCGAACTAGGCGGATGGATGATAGTCAGCTGGCAGGAAACATTACACGTTAATTGTTTTTGTCAATGAGGCCTTCAAATGTTACTTAGATGTAAGTAGCTTAAGTAAATATGTGCGATATCCCGCTGTGACAGCCGCATAGCGATTCGATGTGACAGGGGTATCGTTACGTAATTTGGTCTGCCTTTGTAATGAAATAAGTTATTGACGATTAATCATATACACATACACAGACGCCCGCATTAATAACATCAGTACGCATGCCCCATGATACTCAGCACACCCCGGCCATATCGCGTACTCATGCAGGACATGCTTTTCAGTGTAGCACGTCTTTACGGAGACCACTATGAACATCGCATCAGAACACAGCCGATATATGTAGCTCTATAAGACGAATCAAAACGCTGGCTATTTGGAAGGTCAATATGTTTCTCGTGATTGGCAACGTCGTTTTTTTCTCGGTAGAATCGGCTAAAGCTCAAACTGAGATTTTGAAGGCAATGTCACCATCGTAAACCATAAGAGCCTGACCGCAGGCCCGCAAAACATTTGAAAGAGACACTGCATATTAAGACAGAATGGAACGTTTCTTTTATCTACCTCTCGCTATTAATCATAAAAATAAAATGAAATTTAAAAAAATATATATATACATAGAGGATCTATCAGTTGTGCACATTGTATTATATTGCAGGAATCATATTTTATATCTTTTAATATCATGATAATAGTATTTAACGACAATGGAATGGAATGTAATGATGATGGAACAATCTAACGCTGTGCTCGGAAGGCTTGAGAGGGAAGAAACCAGTAAATAAATTATAAATACTATTTTTAAAAATTCATAGCGTTTTAGCAACGATCGTACAAAAAAATGTAATATAGTAAATGTAATAAGAAGCAGGACAAGAACTAACTATAGATGTAGTTTATTCAAGCGTTATGTTACGCAGCAAGCTATAGAACGAGGTAAATCTGTTGACAAAAAAGAACCAAAGATACGCAACAAATATTATTACATATTTAATTAATTAGTGCTAACATGTTTAATATTAGTTTAGTTTCGAAGGAGTCTGCTTAGCCGACGCAGGTTAGTGGCATGGCGCACGTTGACTGTACCTCCTCTGCATTTTTTTTTCTCATTTACATAACATTTGATACTATGGTAGGTTACGTCATTTCAGTCTTCGTCTTAGCGTTTTCTCGTTATGATGAATCGCATCTCAGTATAATAAATTCAAGCCACAACCATCAATGGCCCTCACATACATTCTCATTGACTTAAAAGTAACGTGCATTTGTCGGACAACTCGGTGCGTGAAAAAGGGGTAAAATACTTTATTCAGTACATATTTTCTTGATGAACAGCTAACCTTGATCACAGGAAGTATCCTAATTGCCCTTCATCGCAGTTTGCTCGAAAGATATTTTACGTAGTTCGTATACTCATCCTTTAAGGAGATGTTAAAGCTCAGTTGCTTTGGACTCAACAAACCAATAGATGCTCCATTCATTCTTTGTATGCGCATACGTATAATGAGGGGCCATACGACCCTGAGCCTCTTCTTCATCAAGAAAAAAGACTAGCTACTGACTCAGGTTCAAAGAGAACCGTGATGTAAAATGGCCTATCCAACAATTTAAATTTAGCAATTGTCCGCAGCGAAATAACGAGCATGGTAGTTTTATTGGGTATCAAAAAAGTAACGACAAGGCACAACAAGCTCTCAGGATGAGTTAGGTCCATCATACAAGTCATTTCGAACTAATTTGGGAGTTCATTTGAAGGCAATAAGAGTATCAGCAAGAATTATGCTGAAGTACCTACATTTTGACTACAGACACACTTGTCAGAAACTCAGGAAAAACTTAATGTACTTGGAAAAGATGTAGATTTATTTTATTGCGCCCAGGTGAAGAAATACGATATGGGAACAAAAGCCCAATTGTTCAAGAGTCTTTTTAAAAATGAACCTAAACTGAAGAAAAATGCAAAATCCATGTCAAAAATTCAATTTATTTTGACCCTTTTTTTGACTGTCAAGGAATTACGCCTTACTGGTTCATATCGAGAGATTTTCATACTATCAAAGACTATTAGGCGGAAGCTTCAAGAAGATGACGTAATGCTGTCCACCAAAATAGCCTTAGATTCTTCGAGAATAAGCATTGGCTTTTCACTTCTATAATGTAACCGTAATACACGTGCATGGTAACCGACACGGCTTACTTTATAAAGGGATAATTGAGATTTAAACAATTGAAGTATGAGCAATCGCTAACGCAAAAAATTCTCGATACCTCTGCGATACAGTGTAACACTCCGAAGCTATACCAATAAAAAGCCCAGATGGAAAATATATTTAGGCCTTAAATACTTCTCTGTTCTAGTTGCATATAAGGATTAGCGGCATATCTAAATTTTTCCTCAAATGTTAACCAAAAATCGACGCTGGCCCCTCTTTAATCGTTCGTTTCTTGTTTACTCTTACTCTACTTAGAGTACTAATCGCATTCTTGTAAACAGAGAATGGCGGTACTAGCTTAAAATAAAATTGAAACAAAGTAGCACTAAATGGTGTCGAGTAGATCGGAAAATGTCCGTTTCAAGGCATTAAGATTTACATGCTGAGATGCTAGGGTAATTATGCATCATTTGGCTGCTCAATTTCCATATTTTTAAGTCGTATAGAGATTAATTCTTTACGACAGTCTCTACAAATTGCCTTGCTTAGAAAAAATATCAGTCCCTTAACCTTATCGCAAGCTTTAGTAAAGCTCCCCATTAAAAAAAAAAACCGATATATAACAGAACAGTCGTGGAATGCATGGATTAACACCTGGAGGCGGCTCAGTTTAAATTTTTAGAGAACTAGTGGTATACAACATTAGACAGTACAGATTCGCTAAAACCTGTAAGCTTGTTTATGATCTAGTGCCTACTACAGGCACCTCATCAGGTAATATCTGTAAATGCTAAATGGTGGAAAACTCATCAATAGGTTTGTCAGAGTATCTTCGATCCAGCTTCCTTAGGCAAGTTAAGGGCTAACGCACGTGCGTTCCGCGGAGTATATATAAATCAAAACTACAATATTTGGTTCTATTGGTGTTTGTTTATGTCCTCAGAGAGAGAGATCTGAATGCTTCAACGACTTGTCTACCATCGCGCAACAAGCAGCATTCTCGGAGCAGATTCGTCCTAAGTGCCTTTCAGCCATTTACTAAGACCTTTCGACGATTGGCTGTAATCAACCTGCAGTCTTGAACGCTCTAACCTTCTATGGTACAAACTGTTTTTATACTCTCGAGCAATTTAGTTCCGTTGCCAATCTAAGACATGTTTATCCTTTTTCAGAGAAACGACCATATATTACACTGCGGCGTTCAGTTTGTTCTCAATATTCAAAGGCGTCGGCAAAATACGTATATGCAAGTACAAGTAGTACCAGTGCTTTTTTGATAACGAATTCAATCTTGAAAAATGTTTTGAGGAGACTCAAGAGAACGCATAGCACTCATTGTTACAGAAACGGATCTTTTAAAGCCATTCGCGATCAAATTCAGCAATTTGTATTGCTCAAAAACAAAAAAAAAAAATAGGATAGCAAAGGTTTCCCATGTAGTCAGCTGAAAATTTTCGGCTATTAAAGCACGCATCGTTCTTAACGTGTCATTGTTTGCCGGATACGTATAGTCTTAACTCTGCAAATTATTATGTATGCAAACGTTGAAAATTTTTAGAGCAGTTCATCTTTATGCCTCTGGAGTTACATCCCATATACCTCCCAGCAGCTGCCTAATTACGGTCTTTGTTGCAATAACCAACGAAGTCAACTATCGTCTGTGTGTATAATATAGACAACAGTTCGCCTGTTAAAACACTCCAAAAAAGCTGAAACACTTGTATTTCATGATCACCTTTATTGTGTACACAGTTTAAAGCATCGACAAATTTATAGTGAAACTTTTGAAGATAAAAACATCAAAGCTGCTAAACAATATTGTATGAGCAAACTATGTAAAGCGAAAATTTAGATTATTCTGTAGTGCTGTACAGTAATGCTGGATTTAAACCAGCCTGATACTGGCCGTCCAAATGCAAAATGTGAAATACCTAAATACTATAACTATGACTTTATGACGTCAGTTTAGCTTACTTGGCAATGCGGCGTTTAACTCCACACGGAGCTGCTCATGAAGACTTTGCTCTGAAAATGAAGCACATGCTTTTTCAATTAGTTATTAAATTAATTAAGTACAGTGCTGTTGTTGGGAAGGTTATTTTCAAAACTTCATTTAGAAACTTTGTTTACCCCAGAATGCATAAAGAATTATGTTGAGGATTTATATTCATAGGATACTTCACTCAGCGTTGAATATTTACATTGATAAGCACAAGAAAAAGCAACGGAAAAATAAATAATGAATCAAAACATTTAAAATACAACTAGCTTTTGCAGCCTAACTTATTATTATTATTATTTTTTTCTCTCGACAATAATAATAATAATAACAAGAAGAAGGAGAAAAAGCCATTCACTTACTGTGATAATCCAGCAATATCCGTACACTCATATATACGAGCGATAACACAATAAGTAGACGGACCTTTCCACTGAAAAAGACTAAGCATGAAAAAATTCGTATTTAGGGCTCGTCGCAAATTGTGTTACTTTCATTCAGCAGAATACAATTATCATACAAAAACTGTACATGAAGGCGTACGTTCGTAAACGTAATTTAGTGAGGTGCGCATTATAATGTTGAAATTTATTGTGTTTGCTAGGTGATACAATCTCATTTGCCTAACGCAAAGAAATGTCGTCATACACAAAGGTTTGTATTATACAAAAATTATTTTTACGAACAATGGGAAATAATATCCGAAACGTTTTTAATACACAGTTAGTTGTAGGTTAAATAAATTAATTAAGTCAAGACAGTTACCCCAGCCCTATGGAATACCTTTTTTGGAACAATGCTGAGGTGATCCTGTGCGAAGGGATCCGGTCATATGTGCGGTCGGAAATAGGCTAATTACTGAGGTATAGTCAATAATAATCACGTTTAATACGCTCATTTTTCGTCTTTCCAGTGACAACGGCATAATATGTCCCTATGCCAGCAGATTGCATGCTTACCTACATACGGCATGATTATTGGAGCATATCTTACATGTGAAAAGCGTTGAAACGATTCGGTAAGGCGCCCGAATCAAGCTCATTGTTAAACTTCTACGTCAGCTATAAAGTAACGATAATACTTCTGATCACTCTGTACGCAGTTTTCCTTCGGAAGTTTCTTTGCATTAAATTCCTATCACTGTATAGCGCATTGTCTGTTTGATGACTTGCTCACCGCACTTAGACGGAACGCCGTTGAATATTTGTGATATAGTGTTCCAGCAACGTAGATCCTGAGCGCTCCTGAGTTCAGGATCACAACACTCCCTTCCCCTCGAACCGAGAAGACATTTCCACTCCCGGATTGTTACCTTCACGCTAACTAGAAAATAATAAGACGGTTGTTTCACTTGCCGTCTTTTTCCCTTTCTAAACGTATAGCGTGATTATCGGAATAAGTGAACGCCTTAGCTATTCGTATAGATATGTCCTGATAAGAACCTTTTGAAGCTTGTTCTGTTAAAAGGCTCGGTGCTGAATAGCCTAACAATTTGTTCGGATAGACAGGGCGGTCGCGCCATTTAAACTTGCCCGCCAACCGAATGTCAATAAAGGTATCTGCTAGCGTTTTCGTTATCGAATGTCCACGTGCTTCTTAAATTTGTTATTCTTTGAACGCGTTTATCCGTTCGTAATGCTTATATTTTACGAGTAGCGTGAAATTTCTTTCTAAATACTAACAAAATGCCAGTCGCTGTACATAAACCCGGACCTTTAAAACAGCAAAACAAGCCTCATAAAACAGGACAACATTCAAGCAAGAGGGCAGTTGCGCGGGAGCTCTCAGGTTGGTTTTCTACACAGTGTTCGATTGCAGCACTATTATTAATCGTTAATATTAATCGTGTGACTTCAATACTGAACATTTTCATGCCCTCAAACACGGGTTAACAAAATGATTTCATAATATTCTATATTTTTATGGCATTTATATAGGCACATATATGGTGTTATCAGTACATGTCAAAATCAACGTGAAGTTCCCATTAGGCGTCTTCAGGAGTTAGCAGTTATCATGATTTTTAACATTTGAGCTACGCTTTAGCTTTATATAATGGCAATGCAAGATTCTTACACAGCTATACACACAAATAATAGAAAGAGCAAGATTAAATAGTCTTCTATAGAATAGAAATTACATTCAGTAAATGAGTTTACTATTAACGATCATAACCTTCGAATTAGTCGTGCATTTTCAAACGTGTCCTTTCACTCACCTGTAACTAGAACATACTTCGACATAAAACGCCGTCGGTTTCTGTCATGAGTTTTACACATGACTGTATACTTGAGTAAATGCATATTTTCGTATGTTACATCTGTGCATTTTACACCGTTACGGTGTATAATTAATATGATTTCTCCTAACCTACTCTTGGGGGTGCTGTTTATATACGCGTGTCAATATTACAGGACGAGTAGGCGCTAAGGTTGTCCTGAGGAAAAATAATCGGACACTTGCCCGTCATGAACGTCGACAGCAGCTGGCGCAGCTGCGCAAGAACAAACGCCTAGAGGTAGCTGAAATGAAGCGGCAAATTGGAGGACTTTCGTCGCCACCGTTCATTGTCGCCGTTGTACCGGCCCATGCCTCAGTTGATCCCCATAGGTAAACACATATGTTATATATTAGACGGATAGTTGGATTGCATCGAAAATCCAGCGTGCGATGTTTAAATCGTCGCTCAAAGCCTAAGGACCAATCCGTTTATGCGGCTGGCGTCCTCATTTCTAGCTATGACTGAAACAATGTTAGTGTCCTAGATAATTTCTAAGAAAAACCTAGTACTCATAAAGCTTTATGTTATTACTGTGCAATTTATCGTCATGTGTGCTTTTCAATTCAGTTGTCCCGTTTCCCTTTTATCTTAGTATAATTATCAACATCTGGTCGTCCCTATGATTTTATATGCAAAAACAATACACAACCTGATCCCACAGAATATTAATTGCATACAAAAATCATTCTATATTCTACATTTTTTCTTTATTGGAATTATACAGGTTGGTGGACCAGCTGAAAGGATGCCATCCGGATGTTCAATTGAAGGACAGTCCTCGTGGGGTTCTTCATTTGAATCTTCCACACTTCAAGAAGCGATACGCAATCGTAGTGTGTAATAGGGAAGACGTCTATGGTACGCTGGATGCTGTGAAAGTTGCGGATGTGACTCTTATCGTTTATGATCATGAGGAAGGGTAGGTTCACTGTGGACCTCATGGGTTACGGTTAATGGGTATTGTAAATATCTACATGAAAATATCTAACTCTGATGCGCTGAGAGTACACGTTTGATAGTTTATGTTTGAGCAGTTTGAAAGGTGATAGCGAAGTTTACGATTATATGAAGATTCTTGGCGAAAGCTAGCTTAATCGCAAGCAGTTATGGCATATGGTTGAAGTTAAATCGTCTTCAATACTTTACTTCCACACCCTGAGAAAAGCTAAAAGAATCCGTTGTTTTCTTACGTACCGTTTTTCTACAGCTATGATGCTGAAGGAGATGTACTTCTATCCACTTTGATGGCTCAAGGCTTACCTACGGCACTGCACGTCGCTTCTCCTCTAGCCGCGAGAGACGATCGACATTTCAAGAAAACCGATCTTAAAAAAGTGCTTACTAAACAGATCGAAGACAGGTAAACAGTCGGTTTGTAGTATATACAAAAGCACGGAGATTAACATTGAGTGTCTAAGATCATTCAACTCACTGTTGGTAATGGTAGCGGAGCAAGGCGCCGTTGTTCGTAGCTTCTGGCAGTGAAACACGTACTGCAAATCCTCGGAATAGTGCTTTGTATCGTTAAGCATATAAGTTAGTTTGCCGCAGTAAGTTAGTAATGCAGAATTTCTCTACGAAAGCAAACCTTTTTGATCCAAATTGATGACAATAAAAAGTTTTTCATTGTCAACAATTCTACAGTAAATATATGGAAAATGGCTTTTTAGAAGGTGTGGCTCTAAAAATATGCAGAAAGGCACTTACTCTGTCTTGAGCATAAACCAATAGCGTGATAGGTTAGCAGAAACGCATTTATATTGCATGGAGTAATGAGAAAACTTGTAGAACAACATTAGTATATTCAATGAGTGTAATTCAAAAGCAAATGCCGCTTACCCTAATTGGAATTCTAAATATACCGGTCTGTTCCCTCATGTTCTTCGTCAGATTTCCTGGAGAGAAAGTTCATTGTCTACAGAATGAGACCGACGTCGTGTTACTGCTTCGTCAAGTTGCTGATATTAAGAAACGTGTTCTTCATATGCGCGGGCATAGGGCATGCCTTCTTGCGGAGCAAACCGATTATATTCCGCATAATGAAGACGGATTCGAAGGAACTCTTAAAGTACGCGTTTAGCTTGTTAGCCCATTGACATTGTGCAATATAAATTACGGTAACTATTGTGAGTTAACGAGCAAGTAAACTGCTTGGGGAGGATCTATCTCAAGTCAGCGTTATATGTGAGGTTATTCCGTGCATAAGCTCAATAAGCATTCTCTTGTCTATTGGTGCAGGTGTCAGGCTACCTGCGTGGAGGCCGGCCATTAAATGCCAATCGCCTTGTACACATTCCGGGCTTGGGAGATTTCCAGGTGGAGCTGATTGAAGCACCTGCAGATCCATACACAATGAACTTTGCGAAGAATGGTAAGCAGCAACAAAAGCGTCGTATACAGAAATCTTAGAATATTGAAGCGAAATAATTCGTCTAACTAACCATTAATGTTAGATTACTTTTAATATAATATATATATATATATATATATATATAGGTACAAGTATATTAACAACACCGAGTTCTTAATGGCTGGAATTTTCTCTCTATTGACCATTCGTAGGAAAGGATGCGGAGGTTGTGCAAGTTGCCGATCCTAACAAGCAAGAAACACTAGAGTGTGAGAACCCCATTGATGACATGGATACCGAACAAACCTTTCCCACGGTGGAGGAGCTGGAGGAAGCAGAAAAGCAAGCAAAAACGATAAAGAAAAGGGTACCCAAAGGAACCTCGGACTACCAAGTACGTGCAACGTATACACTATTATACACAAAATTATCTATATCGTATGTATTACCTAGCTGCCCAAATTGTTAAATTGTATCGACTTAGTTTCCAGCTAGGAAACCACAAAAACAGATGAGTTCGTTTTAGTTTTCCGTAAACGTCAACTTATATTGTACGATTAGGCACTTGTAGAGCCAACAGTTTTTCCGAGATAGCACAGTTAATCTTTCTGTCAGTGAAAACCCAGGCGATCAAACCATCGCTAGATGTTTTTCTACCCGCGCGTTACGAAAGGGCATTTTTTACTAGTATTGCTACGCTAATATCAGTAATGAGAAATAAATGTCAACGTTCTAATAACGCGATGATTTAGGCAGCCTGGATTCTAGACGATGAGGATGATAAAGACCAAGGAGGAAGCGATGGCGAAGATAATGATAGCGAAGCTGATAATGCTATCGATGACAATTGTGATGATGGAGACACACCAGATTCGAGTCAGGCAGAATTTTTCGACGTCCGTGAAGAGGACTCAGAAGATAGCAACGATGAAGAAGAGGACTGGGTAGATGCAGCCAGCGATGTAATGTCTGTCGTGCCCAACGAAGTGTATGATAAAAAGATGGACATGGAAGAAGAAAATGAAACGTAAGTAAAAAAAATCGGATGCTTTAAAGGTTGAGAGAGGAAGAAACGGGAAACGATGATACGAGGAACCTTGTTATATTAGAGCAGAGAAATAAGAAAATTAATTTTTTATGTCTTATACCATGTTGAGTCAAGCCTTAAATACATTTGATTATATTCTTAAACATAGTCTGTATACATGGGTGCAATTGATTAATTTAAATGTGATTCTACTTATCTTACTACCTTAAACATTTAGTTGCTCGTCCAAAAATATCAGCGTATTATAAAAAAAAAAAGCATTGTTTGTCTTCATCTCGCAAAAGATAACTGAGCATGTTCTGGCTATTTTGTATAGTGCTTGGAACGTATTCAAAAGACGTTTTCCAGTCCGTCTATAGCCCTACGTATAGCGTCTATTGGTACCGACGTATAATTCAGAAAACTGGTTGTTGAAAATTTGCGTCTGCTTGAAATTTCTCGATATTAACAGACTTAAAAAGTTCCGTTTGCAACGTCAAGAGGAACAGTTTCCTGACGAGATGGACACTCCTCAAAACGTTAACGCCCGAACGCGGTTTCAGCGGTTCCGTGGTCTTAAAAGTTTTCACTCATCACCGTGGGATCCTAAAGAAAATCTGCCGCGTGACTACGCGCGCATATTCCAGTTCAAGAACTTTACGCGAGTGCGCCGTAAGGTCACTCGCATCAGTGAAGAGGATTGTGATGGTGCTCAGGTAGACAGAGAATATCATAGACAACGTATGTTATTATTATAGCTAAAATTAAAATAGGATATTATTGTTGGTAAGCATTTTTTAAATCTTGTACAATTTTGTAGCGATACTTAGCAAAAAACGATTATCAATTACTTAGTATGTTTTCCTGTATTCGGTGTTTCCAGCCTGGAACCTATATCACGGTTTATATTAAGAATGTACCACGTCGTGTAGACAGACATCGATCTCCGCTTATTGTGTTTGGCCTGTTTGAACACGAACAAAAGATGTCTGTTCTGAATGTGACTATCAAGAGGCATCAAACATTCAATCTACCTATTCGAAGTAAAGAAAGGCTTATATTCCACATTGGATTTAGAAGGTACGAAACTCACCTTACACAATGCGTAGATATGTGCACGATGTGCATTATTCGTTACGCTTATTTTTAACTATTTAATTTCAGTGACGCCTTCGTGTAGTTAATAATAGATGTCCTTTTAAATGTCTATCCAATTCCAATCTTGATTACGGTTGGTGGCCTAGTAATATAATTAATAATAATAATAAAAATCAATTTTCAGTACATGTATGTTTGGGATACGTTAACCAATGATCGGCCTACCTTAATAACTATTCGATTCACGAGTTCACGTTCGGAGAGGTTATCGGCCGAGTCATACATTAAGAAAGGTCGTTCCCAATAAGGGTTTATATCTAGATTTTACTTTAGAGTTTTACGTGCGATATCGCGGTAGACATTGATTGAGAATAAGTCTAGAGATGGCATGTAAGGAACTACTAATGGTGGAAGAATGATTAGCAACAATGCAGTAGTTACTTCGAAACTCTACTACAATGTGTTGATTAGATGGGTGATATATTATTACTTCTGTATTGATTCTGCATTGATTATTTTTCTGTTTTGTTAACCTTTCTAAGGGTGAGTTGCTATTCAGTATTCGTTAAAAAGGATGGATTTCTTTTCTTTGTTTGAGGTAATTTCAGATTTGCAAACTGTCCAATTTTCTCTCAACACACAATGGGAACCAAGCATAAATTGGAGCGCTTCTTGCCTGCTGAGGGTGTCTGCGTGGCTTCAATGTTTGCACCAATTACCTTCCCTCCAGCTCCGGTTCTAGTTTTTCAAGTACGTGTGGAGGATGGGTGCCCTCACATACTAAGATTTAACATGCACTGTACTATGTGAGGCAGCTATATAGTAGAACAACTAAATATTGTACTAAATATATAAAAATAAGCCTATATATATATATATATATATATATATATATATATATATATGGTGCGTTGTACATTCTAATTTTGCCAAAAAAAGTTTTTTGTTTTGCATTTACAGGAATCGCCGAACGGAGCTCAAAGGCTAGTTGCGACAGGTGTTGTCTTATCTGCAAATCCGGATCGCTGCATTATTAAACGAGTCGTCCTTTCTGGTCATCCGTTCAAAATCAATCGAAGACACGCCGTTATTCGATATATGTTTTTTAATCGAGGTATAGCGGCAAGGTCACACCAATATCAGCAATATTTTAAAATTACCATAATGCTTTGTGCAAAAAAGCAAAATTTTCCTCTAGAGGAGAATTATTTAACAAATAAACTCTATCTTTGCCAGGATGAAACTTCGGCCATGCAAAAAAATCTGCCCGATTTATGCACCATGAGAGCTTGTTCTGTGATGCACGAACTTGCGGACGCGGACTTTTAGTGATGTATATATAGATGCGTTTCTTGCACGTTATATACATATATAAATACAAACAGTCATTGTGGAACGTTACCTATAGTGCGACTTAATCGACTGTTAAGTGGTAATTTATGTCGATGTTGTATCTTGTGATTTGTGTTTTCAGAGGACATTCTTTGGTTTAAACCGATTGAACTTCGTACCAAATATGGCCTCAGAGGACATATCAGGGAGCCACTTGGTAAGTAGTGTATTACTGATGATTGAGAATCTTTAAGTAAAAAATGTAATCTCATTAATTAGTGATTACAACTCTTATTTTTCAACTCAACACCTCATTAATTAGTGAAAACATTATCACCATTTGACGTTTGCGTTTAGGCAGGCCAGTATAATACTCATGCGAACCAAATTCTAATATGCCACAACATTAGAGACCTGAAATTCTCAGTAAATATCAGGCGAATAATAACAGCAATTGCCTTATAATATCGCATTGTTTAGTTATATTTAGTAAGTATATATATATGTATCTATATATATATATATATATATATATGATTATTATTATTGTTATTGAACACCAATTACCTTCTGGTAACTCACTAGAGCCAAATTAATGTTGACGTTGTGTTTTCTGCGCACGGTTTAGGTACTCATGGACACATGAAGTGCGTCTTTAATAAGCAAATGAAATCGATGGACACCGTTCTTATCAACCTTTACAAGCGGGTTTTTCCGAAATGGACATTTGATCCGCACGTTGAGCCGCCCAAGTTTATCGAGACAAACCATATAGGAGTAGAGTTGACGGCAAATGACTATGAACAAGACGACAACATGGAGTGAAGTGCAAGAAAGACTGTTGTTTTAAAATACCTTTAGCACTCGATGGCATCTTAGGGGAACTCACTTAGAAATGGTGTAGTATATAATTTTTCTCAGAAAGTTCACACGCTGATATTACCAATCAGCATCACAACCGAAGAAAAAAATATTAGCCCGTAATCGCTACTAAGGTGCAGAAATTATTTTTTCCATATG
The DNA here is from genome assembly GCF_002532875.2 of Varroa jacobsoni. Taxonomy (NCBI): domain Eukaryota; kingdom Metazoa; phylum Arthropoda; class Arachnida; order Mesostigmata; family Varroidae; genus Varroa; species Varroa jacobsoni. The sequence continues at coordinate 60,633 of NW_019213460.1, forward strand.
TTTATTCTAGATAGTGTTTATTAAATGACCTATAAAGGCATTACCATGCAGGATGTAAGGAAACGGTTTGATGATTGGTGCCTTTGCAAACATTAACATATAATCAGTGCTGATTTTGTTCAGAAACCACAAATTTAATTAATGTGGCTATTTGTAAGTTAACACTAAGATTGTCTAAAGTGAAATTTTTCACAGACTATATTGAGAATGTGCAGGCAATGTCTTGTCTGTTTTTGTTATTTGAGGTCACTAGATAGCGTTGTGATTAACCTTATAAACACAATTGCTTGGGTAATAACCAGATATCGATGTGAAGATTGAAGTGGCGAGCAACTATAGAAGTGTCAACTCAGATATTGCTGAAAATATGAAACTACTTTAATAAATGAGCGAACGGAAGAAGCTCTGAAAACAGTTGTATGCTCCATGTTTATTGGTTTCTGTAAACATACGTGAATTTGTTTTTTCCTATAATAACCTGCTGATATGCTACTCAAAAAGCTGACAGTTACCTATATTTGTAGAAAGCGGTATGAATCAGCGATTAATGCCTACAGACAGAACACACACACACACAAAACTTCTGCTTTTTCGTACTATAAAAAACTGAAAGTGCTGTTACACCCATGAACATTGTGTTCTTACCTTAAATATACCTTGGAGGATGATGGCTTTTAATTAAAGATGGCTTCCTTGGATATGTAATTCCCGTTAAATATCAATATGCATATGATCTCATGGTTTAAATGGAGTAAGCGCTAGTTGAAGCATTACTGGAAGAAAAATCTAGTCAACTAGACTTCTAGCTGTAGACTGTCATGAAGCGCCTTCGAAAAGTGTTTTTGGATACAACGCTGTTGACGAGAGCAAAACTATACTGAAACAAACCAAGCAAACACAAAAGTCAGTTGTCAGATTCACTGGGTGGCTGTCTTTTCGAGATGGCAATCCAGGGAGATGCTTCAGTTTTAATGACACTAACAGTGATAGGCTTAATAATACAACAAAACTTCGGAATTTAGAACAAAACTCAAAGATTGCAAAGGTTTTAAATAGATTTGGGTAGACACGCATTAAAAAGACATTGTGCTGTTATTGTGAGAAACAGTGATTTTATTCTTATTGATCTATAAAAAATTGGCTGCGCCACTGTGTCAACAATATATAAATAATTCTGCATGTGTTAATACCATCTGTTTCAGGCATAGATGGCTGCCGTTCGTTATGGTTTTATGACCTACACATGTGCTACTATACATAGTCAGTGCAAAATTGCTTCCCATCACCGCCTGTCTGATCAATATTATCACCAATATGGCCGCTCTGCTTTAGTCATTTGTTTTTTCCGTTTAGGCATGCATATTTTTCCCTTGCTATGGTTATTTGAAATGTTCTTCCGGTCATAATAGGATTCAGGTTTTCATCATTTATACAACATTTTCACTGTTTTTAACGTTAAGATCGTGCTCCATTTGAGCATAATCTTCACAAAATAAATGAGCACTTGGCCACTTATTCAATCATTTATTCGCATACCCATTAATTGCTTACGTTCGACAGTCCGTCTGTGCGGTTTACATTGATTGTGCATCGATTATTTCATCGCCTGTCGTTTTTATCACTTCAGTATTTAGCAGAACTCTGCGAAGTGGCAAATCTTATCCAGGCACCAGCTTATATTAAATGGGCCACTTCCTGCTTTTACTTCAACGGCAATGTAGAAACGTCTAAAGTTGAAAGCTGTTGCAAGAATATATGGCCGTACTACATGGACTGGGCTCTCCTTAACTCTTTGCGGGGTTTGAGTTGGCCTTCACCTTCTGATGTTTCGGTGACTTCCGTACTTCCGAGTCAACTTAGCCGGCCTACTGATGTTCTGGGAAAACAACTACTACGTTGACTTTAGTCTTCGACGGTAGCTAGTCTGTTGCGACACTAACGACGGTTTTAAAGTCAAGAGAAATAGCCTTCCTATTTTCCTTGTAATATTTATTTATTTACTGCAGCTATATATGCCTATAATAAGAATTCTTTTAATTACCATTACTTCGTTACCATTACACCTCGTAACCAATAAACACTTATGTCACATACATAGCTGTGAAAGTGTATAAGCTCCAGCATACTAACAGATTATAGAAACGGACAGAACATATGGAAGTTACCTGTAATAAAATGTACATAACTCTATGGAAATAACCTCGAACAACAAAGTATCTGTATGTACCATTTTAGTGTTCACATTTGCCACATGCATTTTTTATCTTCAAATCTCCTTTGGTTGTTTATTGTTTCATACATCCGCTTTCCTTAAATGACTTTATAGAACCTTTCGTAATAACGCTGGAAAGCCATATACGCTAAATATTCAGGTTGAAAATTATTTGGTGCATTTAGGTTCGTTTTACTTGGTTAAATAAATGTGGGGCGATAAAGAGCTATATGAACCAACATGTAGGAACAGGTAACACTTTCCCTCGAAGAACAAAATTTTTAATTCGATGAGAATCCTAATGCAAAAACAGCTTACCATAAAATATTGTATCACCCCAACTACCGTATACATACAAGTTAGCTTATTTTAGCGACAACAGCTTTGTAGAATATATTGTATAAAAACAAACTGCAATTATTACTGTTGGCCCCTAATTTAATTGAACTCCCTTTTCCTACTGGATAACTTCTGAACAGTCGGAACACAAATACTACATCAAAGGTTGTTCTATGAAGTTGCTAGATTTTGAAGAGACCTGTGTTATATTATAACAGTCACTACCTATGATAGCCAGTATCGATATGTTGTAGCTAGCACTAAACAATTAAGTTTTATACAGAAACTCACATTTCACACAAAAGTCTTCACTGTTTTTTTTTTCATAATTTAAGCATAAATTAAAACAGAACATTTTTTACTGACGAACTTTGAAATTACCCCCATTTTTCACTGGTAACCGTACACTGTAATTGTGTTTGAAATTTCGCATGTTCTTCGCTTATCAGAGAGTGAGTGGCACTTCACACATAGGGCGTAAGTGAAATCATAAGAGACGTGCCGTCGGTAACTGTTGCTGACGTTGTGGTTTTTCAGTGCCTATTCAGTTATGGTCTGCTACAAACGCGAAATTTCGCCCTTCTTTATTTCTTTGAATCCTTATCAGCCTGCCATTCCCAGGTTATTAACTGCTTTAATTGAGCTTTTGTTTTTCTTGCGAGGCAGCTGCCGCCGCAACAAATTTCTCCTGTTGTTGCTCAATAGTTGGCGTGGCAGTACCGCTGCCGTCGATCCCCTCGTTGTCTTCAAGATACTTCAACTTGTCCGTGGCTTCATCATTGTCATCACTAACCGGATAAAGGTTTGGGTATTGCTGTATACATGCCTGCATTTTCTGGAATGAAGCCATACATTCGCTGCCTGTGATGGCAGTAATAAAACGGTGACACGTAGACAAACAAACACATACAAATACAGAATTGTTAAACCATGGTTACTGTACTTAATTAGTAATATAGTGTAATCTGGAAGTAACATAATATACTACACTATACGGTAACAACACTAATCAAGCAAACATCGGCTTTAACAATCTAGCTAAAACGACACTGTCAAAAAACGCGAGAGTACCAGAATATCTTGTAAATTCCTCAACGACACTTGTTTTCCTAGTCAATGGCAGTGACATTAATAAGTCGGACTAGCATGCAATAACATACAATTTCTGCCTTTTTATCTAGACATTTAGACGAAACGGATCATTCAAGTTAAACTGACATTTGCCTAATTACCTTGCGGATCCGCCTTGGAGTAATGGAAACAACTGAATGCGTCTTGGAACTCTAACGCGCAGGGGCCGCTGGCCATGCCTCCAAGGCATGGACAGTCCCAATTAATATCACCGTTGGCCAAAATTGCACCTAAAATTAGAGAACAGCACAAAAATAACTAACAGACTGAATTCTCTAGCAAGCAAAATTTTGAATACATCCACATACTTCGCAATCGAAGCCTGAGCATGGGATTTTGATCTTAATAGTTTCTTATGCAAAAAATGTGCTTTGTGAACGAAAAGGCCTGAAGATAGATTTAAAGAATACGCAAAATAATACGCACCTACAGTATATTTTTAATGAAATCACAGTGACACGTCACAGGTGCACTTATGCATGACCGTTAAAGGCATAAATCTACACAAACAACTATATGAAATTTGGTAGCGTGTCAGTAAAACTAACTCTAAAAATGTACTTGCAAAATACTTCCAAGTTAATAAGAAACGTTGCTCATTCAAGGCGAAGATAACGTGTTCCATTTCCTAGCTTGTTTCCAACTAAAAACGGAATTTCATAGATAGGTCCAAATGGAGTAAAAGTAACAATCTCTATACATACATATTCTATTTTAAAAATTCACACACAAATTCACATTCTTAATTTAACCTAAAAGCGCAAACCGTTTGACGAGTATAAGGATTTTTAAATGGCTCCATCAGCAACAATCGCTTCCCAAAACCTCGAGGTGCATAAATAATGAGAGCTCACTGATCTATCGATTTCAGCCTGACAGCTGTCTGGGAGGCGCTGCGATCCTGACGCAGAACGACAGTAATCTCCTTTTTTGTTACTTCGCAGAGGGTAATAACATAGTGCCACTGCATTTGGGATCATCTCGTTTTGTACACCATTGCTTTTACGTACGCGGTAGCTACTCACCAGAAATCGGTTTATTCTTTCTAATGCGCCAACTTCTGCTAAACTAAATCGCATTCATACTGAGCTTTACTGAAACAAAGAACTTCCACGACCATCGGTAGATAAAGGATTCGATAATATTACGTGCGAACAAATGAGACGTCGTTACGGCATCGGGGCAAGGAGTGCATTATAGCAGAGACAATTGTCCAAGATAAAATCAAAAGTTATTGCCATGTAGTTTTTACGTCAATATGGTAATCTCTCGCTCATTAAGTGGATTGCAAGGATTCTTGATAATTTAAAAAAAAATTAAGCAACCTTTTTCCAGAGTGTCAATACAGTCAATCAAAAGAGTATCAATCAAATACAACCAATATTTTTTTTACTCCTAATACGCACTGAATGGTATATTAGCCGCACTGTATATCTAAACTTATATTTACTTACCGGCTGGTTCATCATTCGCAGTAGGGGGCAGTTGATATTTTGGACTGACTTGGGCGTCTTCTTCGGTCATCAGGACGACGTGATCCTTGCCTGTAATCAGAAAAAAACGCAAGAAAAATCAATAAATTGTATTTTTTTTAGTACGAACTTGACTGGGTAGAGCAAATATGTATATTCAATGCAGATATTCGCCCGCCAATATTGTGCTAAATGCATAATTCGTTTCACTATTTGTTTTTATTATTTCATTTGTCCTTAATATATCACCCAACTTCACTTTGATAAAGTCTCTATAATTTCGATTTGATATTCCAATATTCCAAAATTTGATGATTCCAATAATTCTGCAATTACTACTACAAATACTGCAATCATATACGACAAAAATGGGTGTTTTTTATGTTATGCTGGTAAATTCAGCTGCTGTGTACGTCGAGTACAAGGTGATAATAATCGTTAACACAAAAACAGTTTTAATTCCACGCCAGTTATTGTTTCTTCTAAATGCTCGACGAATTGTTTTACGACATGCTTGCAAATGCAAAACTAAAACTATTTTCTTTGTTCTGAGCACTCTTGTATGTCCTTCATATTGAAACGAACGCAAGTGAATGTAAGAGGACTTGCTGTAGTAATATCAATGAGTTAGCTTAGGCCACTTCAGCCTGAGTCGCTTCCTTGTTTTTCTATTTGGTTGGTTAATGGTAAACTTCCGTAGATGCGGAACTCCTTTAAAATACCCTCACAGAAACACAAGCGGGGCATTTTACTATAACCTTTTGGATCTGGCAACTTTTTTGCTCCGCAAAGATTACTTGCTTGCCATCCGCTTCAAATTATCGTCGTAAGCCTATCGCAGTTACATAAACTTCTCCTCAGCTGTAATGGCAGTAATTATATGCTGTTAGCATATTCTATTCTAAACATGCAGTTACATGACGTTGCGCCAGCAGGTTATTGGTGTGCCGGTCAACCTCCGTTGCGCGCGATCCACTGAAACTATGGCTCTTTATATATATATATATTTTTTTTATTTTTTTTTATAGGCGGTCTTATGCCAAAGATATATACTTTTGGCATAAGACGGCCGAAAGATGATCACCTTTCAACTCAAACAGTAGTCGATGGCCTGCTTTTTTATGCACTCATCAGACAAAAATGATGTCAATATTTCACGGTTAAGTCCACTTACCAAAATCATATTCTGTAGTCGTCATAGCCATCTGTTAATTAATTGGACGTTAGCTAGATTTCCAATAATGTCGTCGGCGGATAATCAACACAGTGGCTATTACTGTTGTTGCTATTACGGTGTAGTCTCGAGCAGGACTTTGTCAAGAATGGCCGCTCTTCGTCTGTTAATTTCCAGGGCCGGCGTGTAATCGTAGAGCAAATGCTGTTTTATCTCCTAACACCAATGCGTCCTCTATACCTGCTTTTCTTGTCGCGAACAATTCACACTAAGGGCACGTACTCAGGTGAAACGAACTTCTCATTCCAAGCAGAAGTTATTCGCACCGATTTTCCTTTTCCAGCGCAATATCTGTCCGCGTAGTTTCTTGTTGACATCTACTAACTATCCGCTACCCTAAGCCGCATGAATTCAAACGAGAGCTGTTCCGTTTTCTTCGCGCAGGCAGCATGCACGATTAACCCACCGGACCTGGACGCCGCCATCTTGCCTACAACAGCCCGCATTCGCCGGTCTACTGTCGGCTGCTCATGGTACCGGCACTTTTTGATGTTACACCTGCGCAAATCTACGCTGCACTTTTACATCCTTCTGCTCGAGGTGTTTATTTTGTTAGCGCTGTTGTTGTTTTTAATGGCGGACTGCTTCAACTACTGCTGGCGCACCGATCGTGCTGTCATAGCAGGCTCAACGCATAGAAGTAGCGTATTAGAGAATTTAGCTTGGCGCATGCGCCGTGACGGCGATTTTTTGCCCGTCACTTCGGCTGTGGGCGAAGCTGAATATCACCGAAGGCCGAAGGGCCGAAGTCGTTTGTTGTGGCTCTGTCAGGCCGAGTGGCCATCATCCGGCTAGATGCCCCGCACCGACCAGCGACTCACTCAGCTGGGAGGGCGCGCACCGGGCAAGGGCTCGAAGGCCAACCGAGCGGAGCAGGCGGGGGCAGGAGCCGCGAGGGAATGAGGGACAAACGTAGCACAGGCGAGCGAACAAAAACAAACAAGTAACAAACGGCCGAACGACCGATCGACCGACCAACGAATAGATGGAACAGCCAAACAAAATGCCCAAACGCTCAACGTCGTATCGCTATCCGTTCTGATAATAGTTGACGGTGGCCCTGTCTGGTAGCCATTGCCGGCGTTGCTGTCTGCACCATTACGACAGCATCTCTCCATCGCATCGTTTTTGCTGCGACAGCAGTACCAGCATCAGCCACAGCATCCTGCAGAAGCGAAACGGGATAAACAGTGGGATAATGGCAGCCGAGGCTGCCTTATGGCTATTGCTGTCCGTTAACGAAAAGCTGCGCACAGAGGGGCTACCGCTGATGAGAAGTCGAAGGCAATCAAGCGATACCAGCGCCACTGCACGACCAGCACTAGCATCACCTATCACCCGAAGACACGAGAACACCTAACGAAGTAATTGACAATGACTGGCAGAGCGAGCACAACACGTCGCTTGTGCCGCCGACGCTGCTGAGTTACCGGCGGCAAAGAAAGGCCCAAGACAGATTGCTTGATGAACAGATAGGTGAGGCCAGTGACGTGGCGTCGCTTGCCACCTCGCCCACTATTAGAGGTGGTCCGCTGTAATAGCTACGCATGTACAGAGTTACACGAGGAACAACCGAACGGAAAGAAACTCCACTGGTATTAGAAGGCGCTGGGTCTCTCGCCTCTAAGACAGTTCAGCGGTCCAGTGAACCACTAAATCTCAGCGAGTCAGTCGTACACAAAAACCTCACTTGTATCTGCTTTTCGCTCTTAGGCCTTGAAGAAGACGGCGAAGGCTGACAGACGACCTTTTGTCGCGGGTCGGTCCGAAGACTCGTTCATTCTCTATTGCGTCCTTCTGTTAATCTCTCTGTTGCAACGCTAATAGGAAGAATAGAAGTCGCGCAGCTTCCGCCTCTGAGTGGAAGGTATAAGCAGGCAGGCAGACAGGCAGGCAGGCAGGAAAGGCCGCGAGGGCTATGATAACGATATCTGTTTGTTCGCCATTTCGGCACTGGTCAGTTGATTCAGCAATGGCTTGTTCGCGCTTGTTGACTACTCTTTACTGGTGACTGCCAAGGCCTGGTGCAAAAAGCGACGCAGCAGTTGTGAAACAGGCGCTGGCCGGCTGGCTTGCTTTCCATCATTTGCATCGAAAGGCGTCAAAAACGAGCGGGCGAATTAGACACAGCAGCGAACAACTGCGTGGTAGGGAGGCTGCCATAACGACTTCAGTCACTGAAAGAGACCGCTGTTGTTGCTTTTTTGTCGACAACGGCGGGGATGCTTCTTCTGCTGCTGCATCATGCGAAAAAATACACTCTTCTGTCGTCGGCTTTCATTGCCCTGTACGTCTGAGTCGTTTTTTTTTTTCGCTTCTTATCGCCGCTGCGGCGGCTGTTCCTTGTCCTTTGTTTGCACACTTCCATTCGGGTCTCTTTCGCCCTTTTGCTTCTGGCAACGATAGCGATTTCCCAAACGTGTACAACGAAGACTACCAATAACATCATCTTCGTTGAACTCCGCACTATCGTCGCAGAGCTCAGCGACGATAACTGCCAATCGTAAAGAAACGAAGTGACGACATTGTATAGTTTGTATGATTGGTCTTTAACGGGGTCTGGATGCGATGAATGGCGCACTAGGATGCTCTCAAAATGCATACCGTAGATTTGCGAGGTCGATGCGGGCCAAACTATGGAACTGCCAATGGTATGAATTGTTTCATATACGACAGTCCATTACTGACTTTTTTTTTTTAATTGAAACACCTAAGTCAGGCAAATTGCATTTGTGTCCAATGGCCGTCTAGTGTACCACGGGGCAAACGGGGTGGATTTTGTATGTTCATACGTCGAAAAAAAATAAGATCATCTGTTATCTCAACTAATGGTAAGTACCCATTTAGTGAGTAGTTGCCTACTTATACCTAATATTAAGTGCACAGATGTTGTAACAGCTTTTGTACGGGCGACTCTGTTTTGCATGGTCTCATAGATATAAATAGGTATTCTACATGGAGGACGCATTTTTCATAAACTGGGAGCATGTGTAGAAAGCCGTTTTATCTGACATGCCCTAAAGGTATATAGTTAGGCGTATTGCGCATAATGAGACCTGCCTTTATTTTCGATTGGGTTTCGTAATTGTTACGCTTTACTGATATAATAATAATAATAATACGGAAGCCAGAGACTTTATACACGTGGTCCGAATCAGCTACGCTGATTACATTTACCTAGTTTTCTTGGTACTTAATTATGACCAATCTTGGTGAATTCATATATGTCTACCATTTTATTATTTACTTTTCATATTACAATACAACAATTCTACGCCTAATGTCTGTTAGAACACGAGGTAATTGTGCTTTGATCCATGTTACTATGTGTGCCTATGTGAGCTTTTGCCTATTCGTTCGCCTCACTTAAGCACTACTTATTCGTTTTAAATAGTAATCCTACAGTAGTAATCAACAGTTATATAGCCTTGAAAGGATTGGATCTTTTTAGGCAAACGCAACTTAGCGTTTCCCTCTGATTAAAGGTCAACAATTGTCTTGTCGCTGTTTGTTACAGTCGTGGCTATTACTGGTCGGGGGTTGGGCTGAATCTACAACGATACACAGTCGACTATACCACTTGCTTGTTTTTTATGTAAATAAATGTAAACCTGATTAGATGAGATGCCAGCTCATCATGCAGCGTGCGTCAAATGAATTATGCCACACTGGTTCAAATCTCAACGTTGACAACAATGATTACCAAGTATTAATCATCAGGAAAGTAAGAAATGAAGGAAAATAAAGCACCAATATTAATATCAATAGCTATTTGTATGGTTGCTCCGCTGTTTCATACAAAATTTTAGAGAAGTTCGGCGAGATTCACTCTTAGTTAGACCGTTATCGGTAGGTTTGTGATATTACACCTTAAAACAAGCGATTGTGAGGATTTGTTCCTATTAGGATAATAACTGAACATATTAACTAAAAATATCTAAATTAGTTACGCCTGTGATAATACAGAGCTCCTGCGGCTTGTTTCTTCGTATGTTCTTAAGAAATATCTAGCATTGCGCTCAAAGCAACCATATCCACATTCAAGCACTATCGAAAACATTTGGTTGGACTGCAAAACCAAACAGAAAATAAGAAGAAGAGATCAAACAGAAAAAAAATCAAACAAGACAAGAATCTGGGTCCACTTAAACTTACTCCGCTGGTAGGGTAATGAATTACGCCCGCAATGTTCCTCCTACGATAAATGCCTTGTTGTTAACAGTGACTTCATATTGCAATTCTCCATACAAACTGTGGCCCATTTGTGCTCCCTGGGGCAGCAAGCCAAGGTTGTGCGCGCTAACAGAAGTAACGCCGTTAAGTGACCTGCTTTCGTAGGCGAGCATAACGTAAATACGGGCAACTATAAAAAAACAGGTAGTACTATAAAGGACTGTGAAGTGTCTACGCTTGAAGCTGCGGTTGGCGGTGTTACACGCCATTTTATACTAGTAAATTGAAGTCAGACTTCTTTTATACCCAGTAACGATATGTAATCTGAGATGGTTGTTGGCATAATTTACAATCACAGAAATATTACGCAGAACTATTCCAAAAAATTATCCGAATATGCAGCTGTATAATGACGGGGTGCAAAGTGCATTGCAGAGTAATGGTTTACCAATAATTTTGCGGAAGCGCAAAAAATGTATGATGCCTTTAAAAAATTGAGATTGTTGAGATAATTAGATTAATTCAATAAATGTTGACAAAGATGGAGTACGCCTTCACCATACAATTCGCAGCACGGAAGAAAATATGTCTGTGTCCTTATTCGACTGTAAGCCACCTTACGTGCCCTTAGATTCAATAGACAGACCTGTCCAGTGTAATTTATCCAGGTGCGTGATAGCTGCATAATAGATGTCTCCAATGGGCTTCTTATGAAATTTCTAGCTGATCTTAAGCTAAAAGCAAGCAGTTATATAACAAATATTTATGTGATTGTTTGTGTTGTATTTTAGCTTCAGCACAGCGTCGCTCCAACTCAGCAGATCCATTTCGGTATCTATTCGTTGCATCCCTTTGATTCGGCGTTGCATGCAAGGAAGTGAGTGTTCTGAAATGCAAGATTAATGAATGTTCGCAGCAGAAGACATCTTTGACAGACGATCTCCACAACGGGATTTACTTACTAGAAGAGCCGATGCGATCTGAACTGAATAAATAGACGGATAGATACGAATCCCATACCGTTGTGGTCTCATGTTGGGGTTCAGTGCAATATTACTTTGTCCTCCTCCCCCCCCAACCACACGATCTTCAGAACATTAACATCACCAGCCCCACTTGCTCATGTAGATATGCATGCACATACCAACTATCAGTAATTGCTCCTGTTGAGATGCCCACTACATTAGCCGACTTCCACAGGTCACGTAATCGGTTCCTCGGTTGTTCGCAGCAGCGTGAAGATTGCCGTTGCAGACGACATAGCAGCGGCAGCAGGGCTGCTGCAATCCGCTATTATTCGGATGTAATATCGAAAAGTCGCTGTCGGCACCGTTGCAAACCGCATCGCAGCAAGCCCTTCAAATCATATCCGTGTACGTTTTCTATGTATAGATAATGTTATTAGTATGTATTTGTACGCGTGCATACTCGTCCCGATGGGGATGAGGGCGAGGAATGAGACGCTCGACGCTATCGCCGTGACGACCGTTTCCACGGCGATAGAGCCACATATAAATGATTACGTCTACTGACTGCTCCGGGGGGTCGTCGTCGTTGCCACCATCAGCATCGCAGCAGTGCTTGATGTTGATAATGATGGTGGCGGTGAGTGCTGATGATGGCCGAATGTCGATGCCAGCCACACGCGAATGCAATAACGCCAGCAGCAGCGATAGCCACAGAAGTAACAGCGTCGTCATGGCTATGTCATGACGATATCAGTGTTGTTGACTCACAAAGGTGCACATGCATTTGTTTGTGCGGATTTCTGTATGGCGATGTAACAGCATCACGCAGGCTGTTCTCTCAGCTTTCTTTCTCTGGTCGGATCCATCTACCCGCTGCCTTCCAAATATCCGTTTCTTATATTTCCATTTATTTCTCTCTACCTACCATCACTCTCTTCTTTAATTTACCATCGTCGCTATCGTCGTCGCCAGCAGCAGAATCGCGTAAGTGCCGCCAATACTGGCGCCACAGTCGCCTTATTATCGAACGTCAATTTTGTGGCGCGCGTAATTTAATCGCACAGTAGATCTAGTATGCTAGAAAATATAAACATCGTAGAACATTTGCCCCTACAATAACGGCATGGTCGATATGTCAGATGTAGTAGAGCAGAGCGGCTTAACCCCCTCTGGCTCCAATGCCGCCATACGACTGCTGGCGAGTGATTTTTCGTAGACAAAGGTTCGGTTAAGAAGAACAGCATACAAGCCGGCGCCGATCGTCGCTATTCGATTGTAGCAGAAATTTAATAGAATGTGCTGTAGTGCAACTGGGACGACGTGCAGTGATACGCAACCATTACATGTAGATGCAAAGACACATTATATAAATTGAGTAAGGTTTAATTGAAACTTAAATCTGATATAATAGATATAAGCATTTTAGTTGTGGTCTAGGTTCGAATCAATCATAGACACATTTCGTTTCGTGCTGGGAGCCAGCCGTTTGATGGAATGCCTGTAAATTCGGCGTAAAATACGAAACATAGAAATTGCAATATATATATATGTGCATACAAATAAGGATTGAAAGCAGGAAAATTGTTTGTTTGCTTGTTCGTTCCTTTGCGCCTACTATCAGGTTCATATTTTCTGATAACGCGTCAATGGGTCGAAAGGTATGTAATTATATGACGCTCGTCGTACTGCTCACTTTCGATACTCCCTGACATCGTTGTTATAGCCTTTACCTTTCTCGAACCATTCCTGTTGAGCGTCAGTTGCTAGCAAGTGCTCTATAGACGAGGGCTGCTAGCAGCAAGGAAAGCCGTTTGGTCAATTCTGTCCCGTACGGCCTTGTTTCATGGGATTGTATTTGGTCTCTATTCTTTCGTTAGCTACAACAAACGTTACGCTGGCCTACCAGCACAACGATAGCGCCACGAGTACTAGAGAATTCCAACGGCCATTGAGACCGGTCGTCGCTGACATCTGAATCACTTCACAGCACATCAGTTCATTGGGCGCGGTATAAACTGTTGGCTACGACGTCGTAAAATTGTAAGTCAGTTTGTCAGGCAGCCAGCCTTTTGCCCTAATCAGCGGCTCTGATGCCCTCGGCCTATACCTCCTTAGACGATTTGCATTTACTTCACAGCGCCCCCTTCTCCCCTCACACAGCGTCGTCATTTCAGCCTCACCAATGTACCTTTGGCCATTTGGCGTTTAGCTGGATCGCTACCGCCGCCGCTAACTGCCCCTCGCATTGTTTTGGCACAGTGAACGTCATAATGACGCCAAAGACAAGCAGGCTTTAATAACGACGATTCTGCTGATGCTTCTGCTTTGCTGTTGTTGTTGTTAATGGGTGCAGTTGACGTCTGCTCAATTCAGTTCTGTTGTTAAATCGCTGCTTATGAACCGCAAAGCACTCACGTCGAAGAAGTTACCAAAGCGGAGAGATATGAAAGAAAGGAAAGGAGCAACACGGGATGGCTGGGTTGGCGAGGACTGTGAAAGCTATGGACATTTCCGGGCTACGTAAGCAGATGAGCGGATCCCGGAGAAGGAGGTAAGCTTTCCGTGGAGAGGCATACAACAGCGGTAAACAGGGACGGTAGGGCTTCTAGAAAGAAAAAGAGGGAAAGAGAAAAAAACTAAGGGCAAAACAGTTTGTCGCCCGTAAAAGGAGCAGTGACGAGGGAGGGAGATCGGTGTACGTACCTACACTATGGCACAAGGCTTGTGCAATAGTGGGCCAAACACACGCTATTGACAACGTGTTGCAGTCCCTTATTTACAGAATCTGATTATCTACGTAAAGATCATGAACGAGGAAGGGTGGGTTTAAGTCATATTTGAATCGTCGATAAAAGCTGTTTCGACTCTGTTTCCGTGACAAGACGCCAGCTCATCAGAACTTCGATAATGCGTACAAAACCTATATTTATGTCATGAATTAGGATGATTCCTGGTATTGTAGGCTTAATTGAGTTTGTAAATGGTTTGAGTTTGATTCGAATTAAATAACAATGTTATATTTTGTTGTACTTTTTTTATTTTTAAATTTATAGGAGAATCAGTATTATCAATTTATCGTGACTAATATGGACTAATGATGTTTGCTGCGTACCGTTACCCCTAACAGTTAAATATGTTCGGCATTCAATACATTTTTAGCCCATTGACGGACTCATATCGCACGTGTAGTTAGAAGAATTTCTATTGCCATAATTTAGCCTCATCCTACAGGGTCATCATGCCTTTACATTTTGGTTCGACTTCGATACTATTATGATATAATTTTGTTGTTCTTTACTATTTATTATTAAATTAAATGTTTATAGTGGATAGCCTTTGTGATAATACTTGTGAGTTTGATACAAACATAGGCACTGAGCTATTTTCTGAGACCAACCAAAGGACCGCAAAAGGATACAACCCTCCATGCACTGGCGTTCGGAAAATGACTCATTGGTTTCAGCTTGTTTGGGTCCGTTAACTTCTACTGAAATAAAACATAAAGAAAATGTCAAAGATAAGCATTCGTTACTGACTGGCTTGTCGACAAATTTATATTTTGTTTTAAAAGCTCATTCAATACATTTTGCGAAAAATTAGCACGCAAGAATGTATTTTTTGTAAAAATTCTTCAAATAACCTAGAAATTAATTATGGATTCCTTGTATCCACATAAAGGCAAGCCAGGATCATTATGTAAGATTGTAGGATCCTTACCATATCTATGCGTTAAAAATTATGAGGGCCAGCGTGGGCAAACCAAGGTGCTTTTATAAACAATATTCGGTTAGGACGCAATCAGTGAATTGTGTGTAAGAAAAACACTAGAATGCGCATTTTAGTTATTTTCTATGAAGATACGCATCTAACTGATTCGTGTGCAGATACTCTCAGAACGTGATTAGTTGAGGAAAAACTTTTACTTAATCTGACTTACCAAGAAAGACCTGGCATGATAATGATTGGGTCGGTTTGGATAAAAAGGTATCTTTATAAAATCAATTGGTTCGTCAAAAGCTTTGGTCAGTTTATGTTACGCACATTGATGTCTTTTGCTTAATAATTACTACGATGGCTCGTTCGTGATTTGATTTTCCTGTTGAAAATCTGAATCTCTGTTGAAAACCCTGTTCGTTTTAATCAATTTTATCTCAAAAGTTTGTCATGTCTACTTTTGCGCGCAAGCAACGTTCTGGCAATCCAAAAGCAATCTATTAAACGCTGGAGCTATCAGTCAAGAACCAAAAGTGAATATTGTAAGTAATTCAGTCGGTCTAGAAGCCTCTGATGTAATATATTCTGATAGACAATTTGCGCGTATATAAACTGCAGACCCAGAATATGTGGAAAAACGTAAGACGACAGACCCACCACGGTAACCCGTTATTTCTTAGGACATTTCAAAAAAATTTAAGGAAATGGCATCTGCTATAAGAATTACATTTTGTTAATTTTCAAGCACTTATGAATGTTTGCTAGGAACGTTTCTTATGAGCGAAATTTATGTTATTCCTAGGTAAGCTTGGATTGCCTTTAAGCTTTGCCGTTTTACTTGACGCTCCAGTTACCCGTAGTAGAACTATTTAACAGATTGGGGCAAAATGAATTACGAGCAATTAAAGTAAAGTACTTGGTACGCTGTACGGATTGCTTAATCATGTTAAATATAAACTGAATCGTTGGGTTCAGTTTTTTGATGTAGACTATCGATAGCAGGACGTGTTGTGTTTTGCCATTAATGTTTAGGTCACACCTTTTTCTACAATTGCTTGAAGATATAAGGTAAGACGAATTAATAATAGGGCATGAAGATAATAAAAATCCTTTATAACTTTGCTTTAGTTGCACAAACAAAGAACATTTTTTGGGAAAACATGGTGTGTGCCGAGGAAACGCAATAATAGGACGTTCATCTATATATAGTCTCTTAGATTAAATATTGTGTCTCTCTGCCTGTGTATTCTAGTCAATTCGGATTTCTGTTTTTATGCATTGGACACTTCCACGAAAGACAAGAATTTTTTTTTGAGTTCTCCAACTTTACTAATGGATTACTTTATTCCATAATTTCTCAGCGTTCTAAATACAAACAATGGCTTCGCATTAATAATTCGAACGCTTGACTGCAGCTTTTCCAACAATATGATACATTCTTGTATCTGGCGTGATACCTCGATATGTAAACGTTCATTGTGCACCGAAAAAAATAGTTATGGAACCGTATGAAATATTTACATCATTTTAAACAAATGAATTAGACCTTTTTTAAAAGTATTGCATCACTTTTTTTCGCTTTGACCTCTTATCAAACGGCGAATCTCCATCTTTCTCTTTCAGAATATCAGCCGAACAAAAAGAACATTAGAATTAATCAAAAGTTACAGAAATGTCATATATGTAAGTCTATATATAAACCGGCAAAAAAATACCTAGCGTATAATGGCCTGCGCCGTACTTAGAAATATGTATTGCGTTGCTATAGGCTTTTGACACCTCATTTATGATTGCCATGGCACGTGGCATGAATTGCATGGATATAATTATTGTATAACATTCGCGCAACATGGCTCCACATTGTCGCCCCCAGCTATGACATCCGCCCTAAATAGGCACATATACAGAACTCACCGCATGGAGTCATAATTCTAGTTCATTATGTTAATTGATTATAGGACGGAAAAGGAGCTTTGGATACATTATCACATGATGACTTATACCATGCAATTATACATATATATATATATATATATATATAATCTTGAACAACAGGGGGAAGATCACTTATTTGTCAATGACTGTCATCTACGAAGGCGTTCCGCTATACAGAAATATTTGACTCAGTATATTCCAAGTTCTGATCGTATTCTTTAGGTGATCTTCACCTGTACTATACTGCAAACAGGTACGTTTTTCATTTTGTAATGACTGCGATCTAAATACTGTCTAATAAAGCCACAGACACGTTAGATCGTGAAATCAATTAATATGATAAAGTTTTTTAACTATTGAAATTCGTGGACAATAGCGTGATGTAAGTCTAGAAAATTGATTAACATCCAGTGTCTTTCAACACGAATCATATGATACATTAGAAGTATTTAAAAGGGGTAAAAGCGAATAAAATTTGTAAGATAACGGTTTTTTCTTAACAACGCTTGTTGCAGGAGCCTATACAACGGTACAATGGTACGATGTTCCTTAGCTGGCTTTAAACCGAACATGTCTCCAAATGTTTGGCTCTCGTATTCGGCTTGAAGGAGTCACACAACTTGACCCGCTTTATTTGAAATCGTTTTACCCCTCGAAAATATTTAGTTGTCGAGAAAAGGAAATGCATGTTTACTGCTGGGTGAAAAAGATGTTCAAAACGGTAGATGACGTTAGAGACAGGTGGAAGGCAAAAAAAAATCAATGATACGCCCACTAGGCGCGTATTTATTGTAGAGTTCCTTTTTTGGACAGTTTTCCTGGCGGCTCGCAGTAAACTATTTTTATTTAGTCACATATTTAGTGATAATAGATGCGACGAATTCGTTGTACGTGGGTCTCTGTGCGCCTTGTCTCGACAGGATTTACATACTAAACAGGATCAGTTGGGGTATTATGGCCCATGCTTCTAGCAAGTAAAGTTTCTGCAAAAATCTCGCTAACGTATCAATATGACAAAGCAAAAGCTTAAAATTGATTTTGCGTCTTGCAAAAATGGTTATCTACTTCGGTTGATTAACCTCGAAATCTTCACGTACGAAAATCGCTGGATTTAAAACAGAAAATTTAGATCAGAATAGAAACCGAACAGCGAAACAAAGTGACAGTAAGTTGAATTGCAAATAAAGGGCGCACTATTATGCATTTTTATAAATCGATACGCTGTATTGAGTTATAGGATTAGAATAAATGTAGAGAGTTATAAGAACTATAAGACAAAAAGGTTTTCGGTCAATATTGCGAATGAACTTTAGAACAAATAATTACAAATATTTTACTTCACTGTTACCTTGTTCTTCTAAAAAGGGCTTTGGAACAGATTTTCTTGAGTTTGACGTCAGATATGGAGATAGATACCCTAAACTACAAAATCTGCAAAATCCTGTTCATCGGGTTGGCGGAACTTTTGCGAGTTTCTTAATCAGAGATGAAATACACCTACAACTATGACACAGGTAAAAATTCTCCAAATAAGAAACCCCCGTTTAGCTAAGGCGCCGCAAAAAGAACTATTCGCAAAGATGCTATCCGGCCTAGACCTTATAATAGGATACTATAAATACAAGAATCGAATGGATATAACAATAGCATCAGCAATAGCTTGAGAGCCACTGATTCATTGAATTAGCAGTTCATCACGGGCATTTTCCCATTATCGCCTTGCAATACATAGTTCTCTATATTTAGTCCCCACTACCTGAACTACTACTACTACTACCAGTGTGTAGAACACACTTTTTCGTTTCGTTTACTTTGATTGTTTTATCAGCGTCTAGCTCCGCATTACGGAAGAGTGCCGTTGTAAAGATAGTCATGAAGGTACATCCACCGTCAAAAACCTCTCGTTCAAGCCGACTATTTTGGCAACTTTCGACGCCGCTGACGTGACGACAGGCCGCGCAAATGCCCAGGTGCTTTACAACAGCATCAGCGATAACAACAATAAATGAAGACGCAACAAGAAAGCGGTATCGACTGCAAAAACGTACGTGAGGATTATTTTGTCCTGGCATGGCAGCGTCCTGTCATGCTGTTACAGTTTTATTTTTGTATTATGTTGCCGGTAGCTGAAATTTTGGCTTTTCAGCTAACGAAAAGCAAGCTGTGCTTCCAATGTGACATAGTCAAGCAAGTCATTATTATTGTTAGCAACCGTGGTGGCAGTGTTATCGTAACTTCTGGGCAGCCCCGTAGAATACAAAACATAATACAGAAGTAGCGAGCAAAAGTAATAAGCTGATTCTGATGATGGTAGAAATGAAGAAAACGGTTCTTTTTCTTCGCAATTTTCTTAGAGCTTTCGCAGCCTTTCGCAAAATTTTTAGAGAACGAGAGCGGCTTTGAGCGAGTATAGACAATCCTGTCAACAAGTGTGGTAGGAAAACTTGGTCACCGGTTATTTTTTAACAGTTTACGAACATTATAATTTCATCGAGTTTGCAACAAAGTTAAATCAGCCGTTGTTTAAAGCTCTTATAACTTGAGACTTGGCAGGATATACAGGTAGTGCGATAGATTCAGAAAATTTACAGGACAGGGATTAGACGGCTACTTGGACCACTGTCTTTCCTTGTAGCCTGAAAGAATTCAATTTCTGTAAATGTTAGAGAACAAAGAAGCGTTCCCCAATATGAAACGCTGTATTTGTAGCATAGTGGTAAATCCGTAATTCACGATTTAGGTTTATAAAAAATCTAGATCAAGTTTATATTCGGATCCCTTGAAGCAATGGTAAAAATTAGCCCGTTACATCTTAATCTCGCTACGCTCTTCTACAATTCGGCGAATCACATATTGTCAAATAGCTCGTGATCATTGTATCCTTTACAAGGTAAAATCATCTTGGCCTGAGCAAGGCACGCGGACCTTCCCCTACAAGCTGTCGAAAATACATAGTTTATATTGGAACGTTTGCTTTAAGTTCAATGTGAAGCTAAATATCTAGTAATCGAACTACCTAGAACATTACTGAGGTGTAGTTAGTGAAGAGGATTTTTGAATACGTAACTAGAATAGGGCTCATAAAAAATTTGTCTATACGATGTCTATTCGATAAATTTTTGTCAGAGTGTACTTTGAGATTGAAGCATTGAACCCATTCATGAGTATGAATAGAAATTTTCCATTACTTTATCGTTGTCGCTGATTTTATCTTTCGTTTCGAATACGTTGCGCAGGTCTTATTAGCTTAAACCTGCTTTGACGAGAGTCGCGTTCAAAGAAGCTGGTCAATAGGACAAACGACAACGAGCAGCGCCTTATAGTGGCCTACTACACTGAGTGCTTTGTCTATAAACTTCTAGACGACCCCGGTTACCGCGGCACTTTATTATCAGCAGAACAGTACTCCTTACAAAAGTTGTAGGAGCTTAAAAAAGATATTGCTTATTTTCCAGATAGTGGTTTTCCTCGGATGTGTATTTTGGATTGACAGTGAAATGTACATTGTATGTATTTGCTAAGGCAATAATTTATTTGAAGTGTCCTATCTCAAGTGTCGTACGTCTTATCGGGACTATGCTGATCGATTGTGTTGCGTCTTAGACAGTCAGCTCTATGAAACCGTCAAGCGACTTCTAATGGTACTTTCAATTGGTATTGAGAAACGCGCTTGAAATAGATTCATGAGTGAGCCGACAGAAATACAGCAGACGGTGTTCTAGCCGTAGAGCTCATTGGATACGTTCTTAGGCCTTCGTCTGCGACGATGAGGAAGGACACACCCTTAGCTTCGTCTCAATACAAACTAGTCTTGCTTCAGATAACTGAGAAGAAAGTGGACGAAAATATTCGTAAACGCCTCACCCGTCGCGATAACCATAAAAAGTCTAGGTTCATCGACGGTAAAAGACGTCTGCATCGCTCGTTCGGTTGTGATTAAAGAGTACGAAGCATTTGTAAGCTTTCCAAATAGCGATGGAATCAAAGTGGCTAGTGATGGGCTTGAAGTGAAGAGAAATCGACCCATTTACGAAGCCGTGCAGTTGTCAATAGACAACAGCCAGGCACGCTTACGCAGCCGGTTCTGTTGACTGGATTCAATGTACATTAGACTATATTTCGTTGAACACGTTGAGACGAGATTTTGTCTTATTACTTAAGTTTTATTTTAATATCCATTATAATCTTACACGGTTACTTGCAACTGAACGCTCAAAAGCAAATCGTTTACAAGTAGCAATGCAAGTTTCTTTCAGGCATACAATGATACCTCGTTGTGGGTCTCAGAAGCAGTTCCTAGGTGTTGTAACAATGACCGTGTATTTAATTCGTTTATACGATTAGCTGCGGCGAGCAAGTGTATCTCCGATTCGGTACCGAACGGGTGTATGGCGCTGGGGTACTGTCGGTTTTAAAAAGCCCACAGCGATGTTGGAGTATATTCGATAATTACCAACCATACGTAAATAGGACAACGTATGCTAAATTAGTGTCTACTAGTGTGTCATAGGTACGGTTGCCCATGTGTGCCAATTAAGAACGGCAAACCAAATGTTCGTCCGTTAACATTGCAAACTGCTAGCCTGTGATGTATCAGAACGTTGTGCCGGCGCTATTATACCACTTGCGTTTCACGTTCTGGAATACGTGATGGTAACCTATCAGTTAAATGCAACGCATTGCACTTAGTAAACAAATGTGTAGAGCTCATAATTACTCCTAGAAAGGTTGTTTTTTTTACTATGAAGTTGTGAGCATTAATACTTTCAGAACTCACAGACATAGGATTTATTTCACGGTGGCTTGTAATACAAGTCAGCTCAAGATCAATGGAGACCTGCAAAAAACATTGTTTGGAGCGTACAACGAAAGATAGAGGCTATCTACCATCCGGAAGTTCCACACATTCGGCAAAGCAATGAATTTCGAACATTTTTAAAATATTATAAAGACAACAATTCGTACCATCCCGCGTTGGTGATCTATGATAGAGGCATGTTATCTGGGGCAAGATGTTGTATACAACTAATTATACGCCAAAGTTGAATACGGGCTCGTACTTGGGTTTCTAGCTGCAAAAATTTAAAAATGGCTGAGCCAGCTTTGATGTGCCTGTTCGAGATAAATGTATATTAAATTACCTTAGCAGTGGAATATAGCTTAAGCTTTTAGAACAATTAGGATCTACTTAATTAGAAAACGTATGATTATTTCAAGAAGAGTCGCAGTCAATGTTGTGTCCATTTGGCGTTCAGACATTATCGGAGATTGGGATAATTAGAGGCTTCGCATGGTGGCAACCTCCGTACTTCTATATTATGTGTAAATCGTCAGGTGAAAAAGAATTAAAGGAATGATAAATATAATTAATAATAATAATAATAATAATAATAACAATAACTGAACAAAAACAATGGGGTTCATTCCTTATCTTGTTTACCATTCGTCCGAGTCGTTCTTGCTCATGCGGCATAGTCCGCACTGTACATTCATGTATGAGTTGAAATTCAATAATTGATTTATATAGCAACTCTTGGCGCATATTTTCGAAAAGTAACTTACGATTTCGTTTCAAAAGGTATGCAGACTTTCAAAACAAAGTAAAATATTCGCTTGCCCTTCATGCCGTAATGCTATAGAGTAAGTTTGGACTAAGGACTGCATACATTGTTGTTCTTGCCAATTTGTGGCTAAACTTGGTAAAAACCCTTTAGTTTTTTGTGCCGGCCCACTGCTGAAGTTAATTAATTAACCCTTAAGTACTGACCCTTCGCCTAACAACGACCCGTTGAGGTGAATTTCTTTTACCATTCCTTTGGTAGGAACGGTTATGCCTACGGTGGATGTCACACAACTTGCTTATGATCGAATAGTTCCGCCAAGGTGTGGGCTACCCTACTACTGAGTTACTAAGGAGGTCTGTTGTATCCAGATGAATAACTTTCATCAAATTAAAGCCTGTAGAAATGGGTACCACTGGAACAATCATACAGAAGCTCGGAATGTTGTTTGCTAAAAAACAGATATTGAACGAAATGATATTAACTTATATTGCAGTTACGTTTTGGTAGCGTGATCAGCCTCCACCAAGTTCGAGTCATTTGTAAGGTTTCAGTGTGTGTGGGGGGAGGGGGAGGGGGAGGGGGGGGGTAGTCGTACTGAGAGGTTTGAGCTCAATGTAAAAAAATTAACAATTCGAATTAAGAGGAGTAGTTTATACATCTAAAATAAACGATGTATATTAAAGAAAAATCAGAGAAAGCGATATAGCTCGAATTTATGCTATGACAATGATGACGTGAAGTGGAGTAGTATATAAAAAGGGAGACACTTATTGTCTTTTACCATTATAATTCTGTATATTTATATCTGCGTCAATTCCTGTACAGCAAGTTACAAGGTACAGTCGAAAGGCTTCACGCCGTTACGTTGGCTATGATTAATTCAGTTAAAAGTAGTCAATTTAGCCCTACATAAATATGACAACTTGCTTCTATTATTAAGCTTCCTGGCGCAATTATAAGCTCTTATAGCACGAACAGAGGTCTCGTCAAGCGCGTGGCTATTGTACCTATTTTGAGAACGATCCACAGGATTCTAGCGGTATACGACTTTCGCTCGGCAAAACAAAAAGTCCGATGCTGACAGCTGTCCATTCTGAAAGGGAAAATCTCCACCCCATCTGAAGACTACAACAATTATTCATAACCCAACCAATCCGGGGAGTTTCCAACACCTCTGTCGTAGTAGTCCCGACCCTGGAGATGCTATTTCGATATCAAGTTCCAACCGTGAATTTTATAACGTCATTGAGTTCGCCTGTACATCGTGCATCGAGCATTTTCAGTACGATGATGTGGTTGGTGGACATTTTCGCAGATACTTTTTGCGATCGTCGGTTTAGCTAATGGCCGAACTTCGTATTCGAAGACACTTTTTTTATGACTGAAGGAGGCTCTTCTATCTGTGGATCTTATTAGACCGTCGAACAGTTAGTCGAACAAGTTAGTTTCTACTGCCATCGACAGACCTGGTCAGTGTATACTAATCCGGAAAATGTCCTTAAATCCACGAGTTCGTAAAATCGTTCCTAATTACAAAAAAAAATCGCTTTAGTCTCAAATAGGAGCCCGATACAGAATATAATAACGAGTTTGTTGTCGGCCAATCTCGCATTTTTCGGTTCGATTAATAAGTAAATTAAGTAAGTAAAGTAAAGTAATAAAGGATAGGCCGGCTGCGCACAACCAGCAAAAATAGAAGTGATCAGCTTCGAAGTGGCAGGTACTTTTAAGGACAGCACACAATGATAAAGAATGGTAAGTAAGGAAAGGCTGTGTGCTTACTGTTGATATGATTCAAATCAGGTTGCTAGTCTTTTGCTAAGCACCTATTCGGGTTCCGTCTCAACCCAACTGCGTAGCTTGACAGGCGATAGCGACCAAGCCTTAAATAGTTCACGGTTCATCAGAACTATCTGCTTAAGATACGTGGCGAACCCACAATTGCATGTTCAAGAACAAATAAGCAAGTACAATTTTTTAAAGATGGCGTACAGATCTGAAAACAAGCGTTCGTTAGCCCATGTAAGGTTACTATAGCGACGACATTTATTTGAAATTCTAAATCGTTAACAAAGCTCTATATATGTACTTTTTCGTAGTTAATTAACTTTCTTATGATCCCGAAGCACTCAATGTTAAGTTGTTTAAACTTCTATAGATATGTTGTTTCAGTTATAGATGTTATGTCATATATGTCGTGGGTGCACTATTATCACCGCATGTACGAACTACGAAAAGCTATATAAAGGCAGGCTTTAACAACCTGCCTTTACACCGAAATGTGCTATGCAATAAAAATTAAACAAACAAAATATAATAACGTCCTCTTCTCGAACTCCTGGCACCACTGTAATTAGCAGACATTTTAAAGTTTCGGAATGACAGGTACTAAAAGAGATAACGAATGTATATATGGAAAAGATAGAAATCTAGACAAATAGAAATTTAATAAAAACACACCAACGTTTATTTTTCAGCATCGAAATCTTGCACATTTTTGTCGATTTAATGTGCCATGTAGCTGTGACTGACTTGTCATTGAGTTCGATAATCAGTATTTTCACATGAAGAATACTTTTCATATATGGTATTTTGAACCGAGCCCTATTATTTTCGAAACCTTGCGGTGCTTCATCATTGTCGAGTGCTTATTTGATTTGAGCCTTCAACTAATGCCAACTCAATACGCACTTTGTGCAGAAGTCGAATGCCGATGTAAGCTTGAAACACTGACCCTCAAATAATAGCTATCTTTCTGCCTCAACGATCTTAAGAATCAGGCCGGTAACGCCATTACGTCCAAGTAGTTACCATTACCAGATTTCGACAAATGATACCTGTGATGACACTTGTGATTGATTGTACATAAACCCAAATGGGATCCTTAAGAAACAAACTCTTATCTGATCTATGTTGTTTTTGTTGACTCATTGAGTACAGTGCACAGACAGGTCATTGCTATGTGAGTGCTATGGTTGCGACCATTTTTAGCGAGTGAATTTTTGCTAGCTGAGATCTAAAAATACCCTTTGTAATTTTATCAAACTGCTGTATGAGAATTCTACAGTTGCCAAGGCGATTTCGCGTCAGCTACTGGAACCATCTCATTCAATATAATCAAAATTCAAAATATGTCAACAACCTTCGTATCGTTAGAAACCAAACCGTTGTATTTATGACAGACGTACCTCTAAACCCCCTGAATTCAATTACAGACAGCCCCTTCGCGTTAAAGGCACCGCTTGGTAGTGCAAAATATTTCATACCACTATTTATGGACATGAAACACGTACGGCGCCAATTATTGCTTTTATAACAGCTCATAACAAACAAATCGATTGTAGCTCAATATAATGAGTAATTTAGCTGCAAGAGTTATTTACAAGTACAATAGAAATGTCTGATTTGACAGACGTTATGTATTTAAAGGATTACAGATCATCCGACAGTTGACCGAACACAAAATTCAGTTAACAGTTAGAGATATATGCGTATGAAGATATCGTCTACCCGGTAGAAATAAGGGGCTCGGTAATAGAAGTTCTTTGCTTTAACAGTTGTCTGTTGTACAACGCACTGAAATTTTGCACCAGATCAATTAATTAACACAGCACAACACAACACAACACACATTATCGCTGCGATGGAAATGAGACTAGTTCATGGTAAAAATACGCCATTTTTTAAGGTGATATACAAGCCGTATCGAATAGTGTCTATTCTTATCAACGAACTGACAATTGTTACGTCTGATGTAAGAAATTGTTGTTTATGTATGTGTATAACGATCTACGTACTCGCGGGAAATTAGGAATTCATCTTATCAAACAATTTCATTTAAGTGCAGTGATCAAATCAACTATAATTTCTTAATATGAACCCTATGAATATCTGAAGCCGCCACAAACCGCTGTAGCCGTGCATCCACGAAAGCTGCTCGTCGCAACATTGGCTTTGCACGACGCATGAGCTCAATCAAAGCAAACAATGCTTACGCTATTTTACGCACTCACCCCAGTGCCGTATCGTACAGACGGCGTAGATTAGCTAAATATGCTTGCTTTTCTTTACATATGTCCGCGGCCAGTGTGAACTTCAACTCCGCTTCCCGGCCAGAAAGGGGCATAAAGAATACTTTGTTTTCGACGTCCCTTTGTAATGACCCCCGGGCTTCGTTAGTTTAAAAGATGGCTGCACCACTACAACGTTGACTTTTTTTTCCAGGTATGTTTTTGAGACTAGCAGCATCGAGTGCAATATTTGAGAAAGCGTCAACATTACTATCATTCTGTTCAGCAGTGTTCTTCTAGTGCATTTCTCTAAAATGGCCCCCATTCTCCGGTTCTAGGAGGCATGGCAAATTTGCCTGACTCGCAACGTTAACTTTCCGCTAAGTCAGCGGGGCTCGTGGCTAGCTAGCTAGCTAGTTAGAGCCGTTAGTAACATGCAACGGCGATTAGCTTCCGGTTAGACAACGGCGGGTCAGCCGACAGAAAAGTGATGCCAAAAGCGCTAGCGCTAGTGACGGCTAAGGAGAGCAGTCTGAAAAGTGGGACAGGAAGAATCGTAGAGAGAAAAAAAATGTGTGGCAATTCGACGGAAAATATTCTGTTGTTGTTGCGACTGCCTGGTTTTCTCCAGCGTCGCTCATATCGAATGCTCACGCGCGCGCTATTTGTCCCTGCTGCAGCAAAAGCCGCTGGAGCCGCGAAAGCTGAAGCTGTGCCGCTGCCTTCGCAACTTTGGTTCTCCACACGGCGATGTTTGTGCCGTGCTCACTTCGGAATCGGATCCGGTCTTCCCCTTCTCCGTTGTCTTTCAACCTCACGAAGTCGACGGCCAATGTGGTTTTGAAGTGCTGAAATGCGGGACAGATGGATTGGCGCCGTGTCGAGGACAACGAAGTCAGTGAAACAGCAGTTAAATTATTGCACCCCCAGCAGAAAACGACGGCCGTTAAAAAGTTTTGCGAGCGTTGCAGCTGGCCGCCGTTAGCCGTGGTTTTGTCCGTCCATCTCATGTCTGCCTGCCTGCCTGCCTGCCTATCTGTCGGTGTGTCCGTCAGCATTTCCGATTTTGATTTCGGCGGCGACCGCTGAATGTGCCATCAGTAGCAAGCGTGGTTTTTTCGCTGGTGGAATCGATGACGATGATCATAGCGCCTGCTGCCGATACAACGAAAACAACTTCCGCTTTTTTCGATTTTGCCGCGATTCGCTCGCTTCGTTTGCGTTTGTTGTTGGCTTTCGCTAGAAGAGGGCTGGTTAACTAGCGAGTGGCAATAGCTGTCGGCTTGATTAAGCATTAAACGTTGGTCGGGCTCATGTTGCTAAGGTGCACACAGGACGAATATAATGAAACGGGATACTAAAGCTTCTGTATTTCTCGATGGTTTTTCTATCTTGAGAAACTGGTCCTACTGTCGATTATGTGAAATATACACCAGGGAGCGATTAAGAGCAATTGTGAACGGCGTTGAATTTTGGCGGGCGTTCGTTCTTTTGACAATATACAATTGCACTAGACTTTTAGCTTGGTACGTTAGGTTCCTCTAAGTGATTTGCTTTACTGGGATAGAAGATGCAAAATGAGCTCATACAAAGCTAAATGAATCAGCTATCACTTGCTAGTCGTCTTTTTGGGATCGTCAGCTAAAACTTGTGCAGAGTTTGCCGGGAAGCTTAAACGCTTCGTAGGAAAATTCAGGTTGTACCACGCTCTTGCAACGGATAAGTTCAAAAATCCGTGATAGAGTAGGTTATGCATAGGTAACTTTCAAAGCTTGTATAAAATCTACTTCTTTCTCTATTGGTTCATTTGAGCTCGAAGTTTATAAAAGATGATTTTTAAAAGATTTTAAATCTTTCACCGCTGAGTCGAATTATTTATGCTCGCATCAACCTACGATTAGTAAATTCACTTTACAGCTAGAGCTTTTCCACTGTAGATATTTGCGCTCTGATCCTTACTGAATTAGGTGGATTATCGGTGGATAATCTTGTAAGTTTCCTCAAAGACCGCAGTCATCATCCACATAGTTAATAATTAATAAGTTACAAGCATTTAGGTAGAATCAAATAAATTCTACTTGTCTTCAACTGCCCCGATATCTTCCGCAGGCAAAGATTTACAATGTTGCAGTTACCTCCAGATCTGTACGAGGTATCGGTTACCTTGAAGAAGACAAATAAGTTAATTGCCCCTTAAAATAATCCCGCGTAATCGTTGCCTCGTCATTGACAAGCAAAATCAATATAACGTGGTTCGTTATAGCAAATCGTTAGAACCCCTAATAACTGTCTCTTTTAGTGACCTGTCCCCATAGCAAATATTCACGTTGAAAGAACACGTCTCCAATGCCGACACTTGATTCTTCCTTAGTTAAAACTGCCCCTACACCCATTTATACATCTATTAGCCGAAACTACTGTTAATATACTAGCGTTATTATCCTGCCGTTCGGTTGACCTCCTACAACGTTCGCCCAATGACTTCACAGCTGACAGATATGCTGGAACTTGAAAAAATACCTCAACACCTCACTGTTGACACAATGGATAGGCTGGTTCAAACCTTGCTGGCGGCATGTACTACGCGAAAAGTGTGGCTTAACAAAGAGACATTATTGATATGCGCTGCTTGAAAAAACAATGGAAGTTCAACGCTGTTTAGATGGCTGGTCTTTGGAAACGTAAGCTTTGATGAGACCAAGAAAGATTTGTCTAATCAAATAAATACGGAATAATTATGATTACACCTGTAGCTATTCGAATTAGCTTTCAGTGTGGTTCCGATGGGATCCATTCGGTTAGGATGCTGCCACTAAAACGCTTCGACTTAAGGCAGACAAAAGAAAAAACGTGTTACTTTCTGGTTCGTTTATTTGAAAATGGTGCGTGTAAACAAAGTAATGCTTTATTAATCGCAAAGTTCTGATAAGAAATTTACATGCGGCGTATGGGTCAATACAGGAGATATGCTTTCCTTTTCATCTATGCAATTAGCTAAACCTCTCCCAACTGCTTGTACCACTGGGTCAAGTAAAGGCAATGCACACATTCAACTAAGAGCTATCCGTTCACCTAAAGATAATTTTACATTTCCTAGCCAGATCGCAAAACGTCGAGGGTGTCTCGGTTGCGTGGGGATCTCACAGAAAACAGTGAAAGATATTTAAATTTCCAGACATTGTACCCGCGTTGACGAGTTAGACATACGTGGAAGTCATAGAACGTCATTTGCTGGCGTCAAACCCACTGTTTGAACATAAACTGTATTCGACAACGATTCATGACGTACTGCGGTACTGTGCTAGTATACATGGTGTTCTCTCTCTTAAAGTGAAAGAAAGTCTTAAATTGAAAGAAACGATGAAGGGGACTTCTCTTAATCGCAAGGGCGACCGCGCTATCTTGTCAAATGTTATAGAAAAGCCTTATCGAATAATGAAAAAGAACGAACGGCGCCTTTTAAGAAGATCAACTAAACGCTCAGGGTTTGTTGTGTCTCCTTAGTCAGTGGCGGAAAGACATAACGACTCCCGACGAAGGAGCAGTCACCATAAAGTGTAACGTGTTGGCGAAATGAAAGACCTGTAGTCGCTGGGGTAATCGTAATGGCTTTTTAGCTCCCGGTGGAAGAGGGCATTTTGTTAACATCTTATGTCTAACATCTTGGCCCTTAATCCGCTGGTCCATCGCCGGAAACCATTTTCTTGCGAAAGAGCTCCAGCTTCTGGAATCGCCCCATGTCGACCAGCTTCTGAGTTCAGGGTCCGGTTTGCTGTGCGTGTGCTGACGCGAATTACCTTTTTTTTTTTCTGTTAGGCAGCTGGCTGCTCATCCCTCTAAATTTCTCTTCCCTCACAATAATAGCCAGTGGCTGTGGTAGTTTTCCCTGCTTACGTTGTACCATTGATGACGGCTCCTACGGATGGATCTCCTCCGGTCTTTTTGCTTTTCTTGATATCTCGTCGTTGCTGTCTCGCTTGTTGACTTGTCTACTCGCCAGGTATGGCTGAGTGGCAACCGTTGATTAATAGCGGCGTGGATCGTCGGTCCAAATGCTACCTATGCCACCGTGCGTGACTAGTGGTGTGACTATCTTCGCTTTGATTACCTTGTGAATCGAACTCCGTAGCTAAATCGCTATTTCCTTTATGGCCTTTTTTTTTTTTGCTATTCTACTGCTACGACAAAAAGCTCGCAAGCCCCTTTGTATTTGTGTAGCCAAAAAGAGTGTGGCCTATGTCTTTGTATGCGTACCCGTCGTGTAGGACGCATTTGCCAGTCGGTCTGTCGCAAATCTCATCGTTCAACAACTTTCGCTTTCCTTCTTCTTCGTCGAAAGAAATTCGTTTTTCTGTCTGTCCTGGTCTGATCCTCGCCCATTTACCGCCATCGCCGTCATCGTGGCCAGATGCCATCTTCTGATGCTCTTCATTTTCTACTGAGTCTTCCTATTGATTCTGCATTCCGGTCTTCATTCTCCTTTTACTTCGGCGACTTTCAGCCTTCCTGTCTTATGTTTCATTGCATTCTTTTGCACGAGTTTCTCTGTTGCTATTGCACACATTATGTACGGCCACCGGACGGATTCTCCTACCTGTTAGAAGTCCTACTGTTAGAGTGTGCTTTAGGACTGATAGCTTAATGTTTGTCTGCTAATTGTAAAAATACATTGTTGTCTAGGTTCGAATGAGAACGTAGACGTACTCGGTTTTATTCTGGTAGTCAGCCGTTTGGTATCTAACGGTGGTATTGGACATAGAGCTCGAAACAATTTTTTTGCGCTTGGTGGGATGGTCTTACTTCTTTTTTTTTGGATATTTTTATTGATGAGGTTTCAGTTACGTTTTTTTTTTAATCTCGTTTTTCATTTTTGTGTATTTTACATTTACATGTGTCTTTGAATATGTGTGTGATTAGCGAGTCTGGCGTGTTGACCGGATATGTGCATAGGCCCGTACGTCCGCAAATGGCATGTCGAGTTTGGGCATTATCTGGTATCAACATTGTGTTCGGATCTGCGAGTCTAAGTAAGTGTATGTGTTAGTATATTATGGATGACTAAGTGTCTATAATTTCGTAGCATTTTTGTCGTGGCTCGATTTGGCAGCGATCCGACTTGACCTAGATTTCCGGCCGGAGCTGCTCCACCGCGATCGCTATTTATACCGGTGCGTGCTGATGATGCTGCTGCCGGTCCTCTTCCTGGCTCAACGTTGATGCGACGCTATAGAAAAAGTCAAATGCGCAATGACTTTGGCGGTGGCAGCCGCACAGATTCGGCAAGAGTTGCAACGATCTACAGCCATAGAATTCTGCTGCTTGTGGAGATTTAAGCACAGGCCTCGAATAAGCGAGCAATCAGGCCGGTCGAAAAAAATATTGGCGGATCCCCGAATAAGCAAGAGAACAACCAGAACAAAGCAACATATAAAACAAACGCAGCCCCTTTTCTTTGCGGCTCTGCCGTCCGCTGAACCCGCGGAACGTAACACAAAGTCTTCGTGTTCAGTGTTTCGTTTGTCGGCGTCTCTGCGTAGTAGCTATAAACATTCCATGCCTCTGGTGCTTACGAATATGGATAGCCTGTACGGACGACCTGCAAGCTTCCGTTTATCTTGGGGAGATCACGGACCTCTGAAATCGCCGACCGACTCAGGGGTAACTCCCACTGTTCCTTCGTTGTCGTGGTTTTTAAAAGTGAATAAAAAAAAGACATTCCTGCTAAAAAATCAATGTTATTATAGTACAATGAGGATGTTAATACGGAGCAACAGGCCAGCAATAGCGACGCGGGCGACAACGCCCTTAATAGCGAACGCTGGGAGGAGCGTGGACATGCGCGCCAAGGGACAATTTGCCGCCGTTAGCAGACTCAATGCCCCCTAAAATAATACTGGGCGCGTTATTCACTGCGCGTGTATGTCCATTGGCTTTTAAGCGTTAGATGCAGAGAAATAGAAAGGAACCCGTGATGTAAATAGTGAATTCCCTTCCAAAATTGTAAAAATTCAGTTTCTTTTCCATTGTTGAAAAATCAAGAAGGGTTTAAAAGACGTAGAGTTTTGCTTTGAATTAGTGAAAAAAAGTGCGAGCGTCGTTTCCTTTTTTGTATTAGCGGCATCTTTAGAAACACTCGTCAAAGACAGCAGCACCTCAGAGCATCTTATCGTGGTAAACTACAGGTAGGTACAAAAGTTCA
The DNA here is from genome assembly GCF_002532875.2 of Varroa jacobsoni. Taxonomy (NCBI): domain Eukaryota; kingdom Metazoa; phylum Arthropoda; class Arachnida; order Mesostigmata; family Varroidae; genus Varroa; species Varroa jacobsoni. Next base: position 93,584 of record NW_019213460.1, read on the forward strand.
CAGAGCAGTTAGGCCGCTTGACTTGATGTTGTGATGGACAAGCAGTCCATAAGGTGTATCAGTTGGAGCTGGAACTTTCAATGAATTTTTCCTAGACAAAGTTGTACTTTTTACCTGGTGACCTCTTTCAGCTAACTTCAAGCTATTCAACTGAAAATTTACGGCTCAATTAATCATCTCTCACCATTAGACCAAATAGGATCTTCGAGTCACGTAAGCCTTTAAACGAATTCTCTCTTCAAATCCTTATTTCGAACGATCATGCTTTTTTATATTATTGAACGAATATATTATTGCTGCTGAACAACAATAGAATCTACTAGTGATGATGGTGTAATGATGAAATACGTTCATAGACGGCAAGCACGACGGAATCGTACCACTAAATTGTTAATCTGCGTATTTTTAAATCCGCAAAAAAACATTGACTCTTTAAGCCAAATCCCCCTTTTACGAGTACTTTTCGTTTAATAAACAATGTACACACATATATGTGTGTGTGTGGATAAGTGAACTCGGACCACCAATTTTCTGCTGGCAGTTGGTGAGCCACGGACGACAGCAACGCCGCTGCCCCTGTTTCCGGCACCGCTGCACAATGGATACGGAAAGCGACGGCGACTATGAATAGAACCAGCGGGATAATCATCAGCACGATCAACAAGGAATGACAATGACAAAATAATAACAGCCGTAGCCGTAACAGTGGCGGTGGTGATGCGCCGAAGCCAACGAGAAAGACTGATTTGAGGGGTCTTTCATTTGCTGTCTCATGCTTCCATTGGCAATCTGTTTAGCTATCGGCCGGTTGGGTTTCGTGGCTGATGAGAGCTGACGTGCTACGCCTCTATCCGTGCTTTCCCGGAGTCAACACAGAACAGAGCGGGATCGTCGGCGTTGTGCCCGCCCCAATCATCACCAGTAGCATCACCATTATACTCATCATTAAACCATTTTCCTGCTAATGTTGCAGCTGAAGTTTAAGTTACTGCCGGTACATTCAGTCCCACGGAAGTGTCACTTTGAGAAAGTTATTTGTTAGCCAGGCAACGATCCGCGCGTAGTCGCAGTTGCAGCAACGACGGCAGTGTTGCCTCGGCAGAGGCTTGAGAGCAAGGGCTGCTTCGTCATTGTCCGTAACAAAATTTTGTCGATACGTTAATGAAATCGCAAGCGGAATGATAACGATGGATATTAGATACTATATTTTGCATTAGCGGCATCTATTGTGATTCGAATTGGTCGTTGTTGTGGTAAGTGTCAACCTGAATGCGAGCAAAATTTCACAATGGAAACAGGACAGTGCTAGCTGCAATAACAAGGTCGGTCGCGGCAAAGCTCGTAAAAAATCTTCGGAAGACATTCGCACCCCAATAATGTTCTTCTTTAAACAGCAGCTTGTGATGAACATTCGAATGTTCAGCATAGCATAGATGGTAAGCATTCACACCGTATGAGTTTCGTGCCGTAATTAATGTTCGAATTGGTACACTAACGTTCCGCTTAGCTCACTAAAGACAATAATCACAACGTAAATTTTATCATACATCAGTATAATCGTTTATATAGCCGTCTTCCGCGGGCCTGATTACGTAACCACAGGCTGATTGAGTCGTCTATTGATGCCTACTGCTTTTTCGTACGTTATACTAACGCGTTAAACGTAACTGAAATCGCCGTGCAACGGGTTGCACCATCGTTACTATTAGTCGTTGGGATCGTGGCGTGGCCCTACTCCGCCATCGCCGTTAATACTCCGTTAATACGCGACCGACCGCTGCCTTGGCCGATGGCGAACCTTCTAACGCGTACATTTTCTGGTTCTCGGTGTCATCAGAATCAAGCTTTCGTCACCATTACTTTTATTATACGAGTACCGTTTAGAACGACGTCGCCTATTGCTGCAACCTCGGAGCTGTCAGTTGTCATAGGGCAGCAAAATTTCTAGCCGTTGTACGAAAGAGAGTGGACGAAGAGACGTTTCTTGCATTATATGACCGTTATATAAGCTGGTGACATGGAAATTTTGAAACAAAAAGCATGAGTCAGGCCTGCTCCAGGATCACAGTACGAGTGGTCATAACAATAATTTCTCAGGATAAGTAATAAGAATACATAAATTATCTAAAATGATACCATACCAAGTGGTTCAGCCCATAGAGAAAGAGACATTCTTGTAAACGCCTATGTGCCGTGTTATATATATATATTGCGGTTGATTCGAGGGAGTCAAATAAGTTCGTTGCTACAGATAAACACACTTCAATAAATAATAGAAAACGCAAAATTCAGACAACTTTGACGAAACGTTACCATGCATTATCAGTCGTAGCAGCAGTGCCATAGCTCAGGTCGGGGGGCCAACGAAATCTCAATAATAATGCATTGATTACTTGTGACAGTACAAGATAAAGCAAAGAAAACACCTTGTTGATTAGATTAAAAGTAATTGCAAACAACTGAATATCAATATGGTATATATATATATATATATATATATATATACCATATATGATGCGTATGCCAAATTTGCGACATATACTTTAGGCGAAAAAGCATTTCTGTATAGCTTACTCAAGAAATAGACAATTTAGTAGTGTTCGTAAAAAAGCTGAAAGTATATAGGTAAGTTGTCGATTTTAGCAACAAATAAGACAACAGCCTTTGCGTATCAAAAACTAACGGGTACATTTTTTTATTTTTTAATCAAAAAATTTAACATGTCAAATCATACGTACCGGTAAATCAAAGTGGTTCAGGTAAAAAATATTTTAACCTTATGATATATATGTTTTTATATATATATATATATATATATATATATATATATATATATAATAATTTACAAACTTAAGTAGGATATAGCACCAGTGCCATTCTCTACCTAATATTATTTTTATTGTTTTATATATAATGCAGAATATAGGTATTTATATATTTTTTAAATTCAGATGCATTTAGTACTTAAAAATGTGGCTGTCAGCGGGTACTCGGCAAGAATAATCGGTATAACAATCAACAGTTTAAAAATAGGGATCTTTATTGCAAACGTGATGACAAAACGTTGGAGGTCTTCGCTGCCGTGTGCAGTTGCACAGAGGAAAAAAAAGTCGAAATTAGTGTATAATTGTATAACCACAACATATTTCAGCTTTTGATTGGTTTACTTCACTTCTCTGTTTGCTGTTTTGCCATAATTCAGAAAAAGGTCCTGAAGAGTTTAGCTAGATAGCAGAAAAGGGATGAAAGAATCAAAGAAATACAAGAGGTATTTGGCACCGCAATTGCCCCGTGGGCTATCGTTGAACAAATTACTATAGATAAGCAGGGCGTAAGCAAGAAAGAAAGTGGCAAGGCATTGAAAAATAAAGAAATAGTGGAAAATGAATAGAACAGAGATAAAAAGCAGCGTCATTGTTGCAACTAAAAATGGATGAAGGAAACGGAAATAAGTCAATGACTGAATAAAAAAGGCCAACGGCCAAATGAAATTCACTCAAATCCTTTCATGCGTACAGGACCTGTGCACATATGTTACAATTTCATGATATATGCGCACGCTTCATAAGCTAGGTATCTAAGCAACTAGTACCTGGAAAAAAAAAAAAATATATATATATATATATACGTTAAGAGAATTCATTGTGAAAACATTGATAACGTCGAATGGAAAACAAAAATGGCGAGCAATAAAGAAACAAGGTTTGTTTAAACTAGTTCATCGACTTTTGACGACGGAGGCGCACCATAAACCGACCACACGAAATTATAATAAGAATAAACTTCCGAGTCCAGCTTTTATTTGACGAGTAGAGCTCACACGTTGAAATTATGCAGACGGCTTTACTGCTAGATAACCGACAACACTATACATCAATCTCTCATGATGTTCTAGCGTAACGAATTAATTACAAAATTTTCGATATTATTCTTTAGTGTTAGCTATACTTTACCCGGGATCAAGTGGACTCTCTAGTAGCGCTGTATAAACATGTAGTATCATCATATAGTTGCGTTAGTTTATCGGCACTCTAACATCTTAAGGAGGCGGGGCGAACACGTCTCTGTGTGTAAATGTGAACTTAGTAACAATTCATCGAGAGATTCATCGGTACGTAATGTTATTTTAATTTTCAATTTCTCCAATCGTTTCACGACCTCCTGTCTCCGTGGTGTACGATTTGAATTAGGTAAATATATAATTTATCTGTTCCATATCAAACAAACTGCGCCAGCGCATTTATACGATATTCTACTTGTCGTTATATAAACTATATTAAATATTATGGCCTCCAAGCTTAAGCCATTCGTACATATATTGTTCTTTTTTTTTGTAAATTAATATTACATGTACCAGTGACCTACCAGGTAGCTCGCTGGCACAGTCAGTCATTAAACTATTCAAATTTACGCAGTGGATTAAAATATACGCCAAAAGCGCTGAAATTTTTCATTCATTCGTAGTAGTACTGTTAGTTAGGGTTACTTTTTTTTTTGCCTTATTCTGCTTCCATTGTGAGGCGGGGGGAGAGAGGGGGGGGGGCTCGATTCCTTCGTACCCTTGATGATTGGTTCGATAGAATATTTGCGTCTTTGTCCTAGAGATAGATCGCTTTGAAAATCAACCAAATTTTTCGTTCAAGGAATCCACAACTTGTCATCTATTTTCGTTCATTTTGTACATTCTCTTTACAAAGTAATTTATGTACTTATACTAAACATTATTGAGTACCATATTATAATTATTATATTAGTGCTATTTCAAGAGCATTTAGTATAGTGTCACTGCTAATCTGCTCCGTATCATTTTTGTATGCTACCATTTCGCATTCACACGAATATATATACTGATAATATGGCGTATTTAAGGTGCACTTTATTTACCTCAGGCAATCAAACACACTCGAATAGCCCTTTCAAATCACAATTGTCTCATAGACGCGTTTTGTTATGTTTAAAGTGGTCAATACGTGCACCATATACATTTACCATCTCAGACAGTCGCATGATGCATTAAGCTGGTACTGCGCAACAGTAACGATAGAGCTTCAAAGCTTCTGACAACAAACTGGAAAAATTTCAAACGGTGTGGACGGAAGGTGGTAGACTTGCTACTCAGTGTATATATTGTGAAGCTTGTGTTAACCATTAAGAAGACCCAATATCTATCAGCTTTCGCAGGCCGTAACTTCCTTGGCGGTGGAAACACTGTTTTCGTTAACGTCATCATCGGGTTTGGTGTTCTTGTCGTTACTAGAGGAAGAGGTGGAGTCCTGTTGTCGCTTGATACGAACGACGTGCTCACTCACAAGTTTCTTTAGCAGGTTTATCCTGCTCTGGAAGGCGCGTCGGCGAAGGCGCATCCGTTCGATGTTTAGCTGTGCCAGCCGAAGTCTCCTAGCTAGGCTAGCGCTCTTTACGCGAGAACGAAATGATTTCGTCTTCTTGACAGGTTTCACCTCTTTCGAGGTCGTCACCTAAAAAGGAGAGCATCAATACATTAAACCATTAATGGAACTGTTTGTTGTGTAATAGTATCTTTTTTGTTGCACAACAAGCAGTCCTTTACTATTTGCTTGTACTTTTCATAATTTATCGATCGTAACTATGGACTTAATAAAGATATTGTCAATTCTCCTTACATTGCCTTGTTTATGTACCGCTGTTTAAAGGCTTTGTTTAAGAAGTATATGGGGGGTGATGCTGTAACGAAGACTCTTCCATAGTTGGATGCGGAAGGAAGGAAGGCAGCCAGCGTGGAGCCCTCGCTACGCTCCTATTTGCTTTTGTCGTGTTACGTCGATATTATTGAAATGTTGCATGGCATTCATGTTCTCGTCAGGGGAATACAGGATTTCTATCGCAGTTGAATTGTTTTAAACGGTTCAGATAAAATCGCTTAATTTTCATGATCGGCTCTCGATTCGTGATATAACGTATCCCGTTTGTTGACATAGACCTTAAAGCTTATCGGAATTCTATTCAATAAAAACACTCGAAGTGGTAATTTGGCGATGATTTATGCTCTATATGATTTAGTTAACCCAGTGATGCAAGCCTACAGAAACTGCAGCTGATTATGATTTTATGTCGAAAATTATTTTCTCAAATGAGGCGCATTTCCATTTGGTTGGACCAATGAAGAAACAAAACTACCAGATACGCTAAATTACGACCTTCACACTATTTACAGTCAGCTAAAAAGGTGAAAGTAGTCGTCAGGTGCGGGCTCTAGACATGGAGCTTCATCAAATCGGTTTTTCTGGCTGACGACATTCTTTTCAGTGATATGCTAAAGAACCTTTTGCGGCCGCCACTGGATGAACACGGCTTGGAGCGTCTGTGGCTTTATCTGCATGGTGCCGCCCGCGATTGCGCGTCTGAAACACTAAGATTATCGAGGGGAATGTTTCATAAACACAGAGTTTCGTGCGAGCCTCCATGGTCGCCCCACCTATGCGACTGAGCACCACAGGACTCTTTTCTACAGAGTTCACGCAGAAAGACATCTATAGTTTAAGGCTATCTGTAGGGGGGTGGGGGGTGGGGTGTTTAAAGACTATATGCGACAGTATATTTTGCCAAACAGACCAAATTCGTATAGTGACGTTACTAAACGTGATGTCCATCATTTAGAGCGTATAGAGAGATTTCGAAATTGTCACCTGAGTGATAGACGATGTGCGAAACGCAGTGGGCGAGCACTGAATTTCATAACATGATCTTGATGTTGTGCCTATGCGACGACCTGGTGTCATTTAACACAGTTCGAAGCTAATACATCGATAATGGACGACCTTGTCATGTAGGCGCAAAACGCCAGGTTTTCTATTAGCTTTACCCAAAAGATTGCAGAATGTCAATCAGTAGCCCAGATGGTTATACCAACACGTATACAAATACGCTTGAGCGTTTTCAGGTTTTAATATTAGTACTGTTATATTGCTACCATATATTCATCTGCGTCACATAATCTATGGATTTAACTATTGTCTGCATCGTCGCTTTCAGCAACGTACTATTTGGCTATATTGATAAGATGTTCAATTAGCACGGCTAGACTTTTCGTATATATATAGATAATAACCTTATGCCTGTCTAAATTGTTGCAAATATGTCCGTCTACAGGGAGAAAGACATAAGCTTTGTTCCCAGCGAATTCACGAGTGCGCGCAGAGCAATGAATGGAAGTTAGTTATAAGCCGTGTCTTTGACAAAACTTTGAGAGTGTCCCTAGTTCCTGCAATGGCTATAGACACTCAGCGCTACTGATAATGGAATGATCCAGACGGCCGAGTGAATAGAAGGAAACAAGTAGACGGAATCTGTATGTATGGCTCAATAAAAAGTTGAATTAGAATCAGTCATCTAGGACAGTAAACAATTATAGCATCAAAAATGTAAAGTGAACAAAACGAGTAATGATACATAACAATTTCCAACGGAATCGGCTACTGGCTAGTTATGGAAACCAAGATGGCGGCCACGGAAGATGCTTTTGCTACCAAAGGCGTCTACAAACTAACTGATAGCCCATAATAAATAATGGTCCAATAGAAATAATAATAGAATTTCGCTCTGCTGAGGCATAATGGTGCCTATCATCGGCAACATACAAAGCCATATTAATTATAATAACGCAAATAAGATACATATTGGCTCATAAGCGATACGAGCTCTGCGCTCAAGTTCTGTCGAGGATATGAGATTATTACGAGATGTGAGATCAGAGGTATGAGGGAGGTAAAAAAGGTTGTTGTTGTGCTTAAAAGGAATCTGGAGAAAAGCATACCGGGGTATTACGGAAAATAGCATGATATTAAATTGTAACTAGGCGAACCTTAGCTTCGGCGCGTCGCTCGCTTGCCGCTCAGGTGAACAGCTTTGACATTTACACATGAAAAGATGACGATCCTTCTCTACTCATGGTTTGTTTCTCTTTGCCTGACCCCCCCCCCCCCCGCGATGGTCTGCTGATGTAACTGCTGCTGGGGTCTGATGACTTTGATATCACTCTGCTACTGCCCCCGACAACAACGTAAAAGCCGTGGACGTTCTTGGCGTTACCAGTGACTCGCCTGCAATGTCCAGCAGTAGTTGCTGGTGCTAGCAACAGCTCTCCTGAAAGGACCTCGAGCCCCGAAGGTTCTCAAGAAGCGCGGCGCCGTCAATACGTTCCAGTCATCAGCACAACGCCGTAAGCCGACCCAGCACTCAACAGCATTGGCAGTTATATGTATATGCGCGGTGCACACTGATGCCTGCCAACGGGCTGATAGTTACCAGCGTCCATTCCACTATCTGTACCCGTCAATGATATACTAATATTAAGCTTTTTGTCAGTGAGTCAATCGGGGCGCCATGCTGGCCTGTAACGGTAGATGCTTGTCTTCGGCAGCTAATCCCCGTCCGACTTCGAAACCGGGTGCGCACAACTGTGCTGGGACCGAGGATCAAAGCTGCGGTAGTCACGCTCATAAACTGGCTGCCGACAAATGCATAGACGAGCAGTGAGCAACCCTTGTTATATATATATATATACATATCATACCATTATATATTGACAAACAGAATATCGAGGCCGCTCAATTAGACCAGCACGGCGTGTTGTCGTTGTCAAATCAATATCATTACAATACATCCCCGTTTATTGCGGCCACTAATACTGGCTTTACGATAGCGCCTGTTATTGATGCTGCTTCTGCAACCGTGTAACTGTACGGTTCTGATTCCCGATCCATCTCAGCCTTTGCCGTTGCGTCATATTTGCAGTAGATTGAACATTTGGCAGTGATATTATCTGGTGGGGACAGGTGCTGAGCAAGCATTAGCGAACGAACGATACTCGGGGACACGTGAACCACGCCGAAAAACAGACACAACACTGAGGGCCAACGGCAAGGGGCAAATCAACTGGTGGATAGACAGACAGGCAGGCAGGCAGGCAGGCACATAGATGGACACAGGTCGTGTGCTGGAGGAGGGCGCTTGATATATGCTGCCTGAGCCGGTATAGATCGAAATAGCAGGCGCAACAATCGGGCCACGCTAATACTAGCCGTAAGTCTGTGATGATCGCCGAAGCATGGCTCTCCAAGCAAGCAACAGCGATATTGAAATAGAAGACTCGCTGGCAGACCAAGGGACCAGCCTATCACGCTAATAGCACGCTATTCGAGAAGTCGCACACGAAGTAGCGAACAGCCACGACGTCAGTAGCGAGTAACCGTATGAGAAGTGGCTTTTTTTATTTGCCATAGGATAATGGCAAATACTGTTGAATGATCGTGGTCATTATTTAGTATATTGTCAAGCAAGGTCACCGCGATTGAGCTTAGAGCTGTTATGATGATTGTTCTTATTATTGAAGCTTGCTTTGTGATAACTTCATAACCTACTACAGGGCCAACATTGGCATGCATTAGGTTTGAAAGGCTGTTCGGAAAGGCAAACTAATCGAACAGTACGTTTATAGGGATAAGTAGCGATATTCATACATGCACATTGATAATGGGACTGTAAGTCGAGATACATCCCGTCAGGGTATCCGTCTCATTCTACTTCTGCCCCATTTATAGAAAGAATCTAGGAAACGTGGGGCGACATCGTTCGTCCAGTCCTTCCTTTAATAGAGGAAACACGCGACGGCTGGATAGGAGAATTCAATTGCACCTGTCCTGCAGTGTCATAGATTATGCCAATATGAATTAAATCAAGCAGCGTGGACGCTTATAAATAAATAAATAAATAAGCGCAATTTCTCACAGTCTTAAGGAGGATCTACGTGCGAGATCACGACAAACGTTGCCAAATATTTAAACGCGCAGCTTCTTAGAATAACAAGACAATAAACAAGAATTAAGAACTAAAAAGCTAAAAATCTAGCACGAAGGACTATATACCAATTACTTGGAAGTTCATAAATAGTATCGCATAGAGACAACCTCTTCGGCTCAATATATAAATATTCACGGGTTCTATAGAAAAATAATTAAATGTTCACTGCCTTCTCTAAAGATACAATAAAATAAACGAGACCACGTTCTACTCCTCATTTCAGATCCTTTCTAATCTAAAAAGCCCTCAATGTGCCTTATACGAAGATAATACTCCCTTCCATTTGTTATTTCTCTCTATGCACCGTTTGTCACGCAATAAAATCTATGAAATCATAGTTATAGTATTCGATGACGATATCACGTAATCTTCCCCCATCTGCATTTCTCAGTGTCTCTCACACCAGAATTGTCATTCACCCCTGACGTTCCGGCATCCACCATATACTTCAGATAGTCGGAGGCAATCTTCTGATGTACGGAAAATGTATCGTCAGGACAGAAACAAGTCGGGCAACGCCATCCAAACGGTAAAACAGTAAACCAGAAAAACGCACATATAGAAGAACACAGACACATACACGCACCGTAACACATAAGTCACAGGCGGAAATGTGTGTTCTCAGTGTTTTAGAAGGATGAATCACTGAGCGGGTAAACGATAGCTGTCGCGCGCAGCCGCCGCCGCCGCCGCCCCTTTCTGACGTAGGCTGCTGATTCGAATCTGTGTCACCCAATGATAAAAGAGTGAGCCACTGAACGTAATCTTTATCGTCGTCATATCGAGACACTCGAATACGATGTGGTCGGGCGAACTACAGAAAATTATTCTGTTACATGAACGCTGCAAAATGTCCACTGCACAGATTAATTGTTGTCTCATCAACGTACTTCCCTCTTGAGCCCTCGGCTTAATGAAATTTTCACGATATGTTATTAAATTCCGTTCACATTTTCGATCTGTAGCTGAGTTTCGTATAAATTGCTTCTGTTCAGTAACTTAACTGGTGCTGAGATGATTATAATGGGCTATAAAAAATTCATGGCTGATGCCTAGTGTGCCGATGTGCTCTAAGTAAGGGTCACTTTAGTCGCTAAGTCAAGGAGACTGATGCCGTGTTCACTGTCGATGAGAGAAATTATATATGTAATCGAAAAATTTCGACCGATTGAACGCACCCAACAGAGTTTAGTCAGCTCTCTTTTTCTAACTAACTCGATCAACTATAATGTTCCTCGTAAAAAATCGCTCGTCGAATCAACCGGTGCAACCGCTTCGACACCTCCTCTATACAGCGTCAAGGAAGCTATTTTTGAAATCAGCTTTTTTTATGCCAATACCAGACTGCATCGTCTTTAACTTATGTAAATATGCTACAAATTTTCGTAGCCGACAGAATATCAACTTACGTCAATTGTTATGCAAATAACAGAAGCGTCAACAACAACAAAGACATTTCCACAAGAAAACGCGCCAAGAGAACACGGACTAGAAAGAGAAACAGAACCTAGCCGTAGTTATTAGTGGTGAGTCAGAAAAGTCACGATTGGCATATTCAGAAACAAATAACTTGAAAACAGCTTTAGCGATTCGCGCACGTTCGCGTAGCATTCGTCAATGCTACGCGAACGTGCGCGGAAAACTCCGGTAGCTGACTGGGTAACAACATCTGTTGCGGAAGGTTGCACCACCATCGCCATCTTTACCAAAACTTTACCCAACGAGTCAATCATGAGCCACGAGCGTATTTATCGCCAGAATGAACAGAAAAACCCCACATCTCCATCTTCTAATTTGTTCCGTCGCTCCATGATCCGTTGCAGTGGCCACCTCCACTGTCAACTATGGCAGCAGCTATGATTGCGGGGGCTGGCAGAATGGGGAAACACAAGACCAATACGATAGCCAGCATCTTGATCGTCGTCAGTGTCATTGTTGTTATTGTCATATGCTTCTGCTGATGTGGCAAACGATTCCAGAAAAGTGCGGTTGCAAAAACCGATCGACCGATGGACCAGCAGGCAGACAGGACTGCCGTATCGAGGCAGACCTTTCTACGACCGTTTGGCCTCTCACTTACAAAATAGGCACGGACTACGAATGCAGGATGCACAACATTCGATTATAGCGACAGCAGCGTAACGATTGCTTCCATAGCTGCTAGTGCCGTTTCCTATATAGTAGTACAGTGACAAAACCAGTAGACTATCTGCGACAGTAACAATCAGCCAGCCAGTCAGAAAGTTCTCTTCTGCGACAGCTGCGGTAGCAGCAGCTGCAACAGTTTCTGTCGCGACACCTGCTATAACAGCAGCCAGGGACGCAGTGAAGTAGGGGGCGGCGGACAGACAAACGGAGCAAGCGCCACTTCCGCATCGCAGACGATGGATTCGTTGTTGTTGCCGTTATCGTTTGCAGCAATTGTCGTTCCACAACGACGATCAGGCCCCGCGAAGCCTCCGTACGTACAGGGTAGCGCGCACATTGTAGGCATCTCTTCTTGACCATTCGGATATGCGATTGATAATCATAACGATGATGACTGGTGTTGGTGAGTGCGCCGACGTGTGCAACTGCCTTCAGCAGCGCAACGAAGCGCTGCTCGGACGTTAGCGGCAAGCTGCTAACGCGTTGAGCTCACATCGACCAAAACTTCGACAACGATGTTCTAGCCGCAGCAGATCTGGCATGTAATCATAAATCGGCGGAATAATAAACGCAGAAGATGTAGACTGTTTATACAAGATAAACTGAGCAACTAAACTGAAATTAAAATAAAACAGTTCAGCGAAATGTGAAAATAAGTGCGTCGACGATGAGTGATACCGAAGGGCAACAGAGCCGTTAAAATATTCGCAGTAGCTTTACTCATGATAGTAACATATAATGACATTATGATATCCGATAATGAACTCGCGAAGATGAAGGAAAATCTTTTACGCCCGTATTCGACGTGCACCTAAGCTTCGTTTTTCTTTCCGTCGTCTGCTTCGTCTTGTCGTCGTCGTTATTACTGTTATTATTATTATTATTATTATTGTTGTTGTTGTTTCTTCTTCAG